>NW_021822992.1:541880-596936 GCF_901001165.1 Salmo trutta
ATTCGTCTTCTTTTAAAGGTGTTTTAAAGTATGCAGTATGTATGCAGTATGTATGCAGTATGTATGCAGTATGTATGAAGTACAGTATGCAGCATGTATGCAGTACAGTATGCAGTATGTATGCAGTATGTATGCAGTATGTATGCAGTACAGTATGCAGTATGTATGCAGTATGTATGCAGTACAGTATGCAGTATGTATGCAGTACAGTATGCAGTATGTATGCAGTACAGTATGCAGTATGTATGCAGTACAGTATGCAGTATGTATGCAGTATGTATGCAGTATGTATGCAGTATGTATGAAGTACAGTATGCAGCATGTATGCAGTACAGTATGCAGTATGTATGCAGTATGTATGCAGTATGTATGCAGTATGTATGAAGTACAGTATGCAGCATGTATGCAGTACAGTATGCAGTATGTATGCAGTATGTATGCAGTATGTATGAAGTACAGTATGCAGTATGTACGCAGTATGTATGAAGTACAGTATGCAGTATGTATGCAGTACAGTATGCAGTATGTATGCAGTATGTATGAAGTACAGTATGCAGTATGAATGAAGTACAGTATGCAGTATGTATACAGTACAGTATGCAGCATGTATGCAGTACAGTATGCAGCATGTATGCTGTACAGTATGCAGCATGTATGCAGTACAGTAGGCAGTATGTATGCAGTACAATATACAATATGTATGAAGTACAGTATGCAGTATGAATGTAGTACAGTATGCAGCATGTATGCAATACAGTATCCAGCATGTATGTAGAATATGCAGTACGTATGCAGTACAGTATAAAGTATGCATGCCGTATGTATGCAGTATGTATATATTACAGTATGCAGTATGATTTCAGTACAGTATGCAGTATGTATTCATGCAGTATGTATTCATGCAGTATGTATTCATGCAGTAGGTATTCATGCAGTATGTAGTATGCAGTAGGTATGCAGTATGTCTGTGTTTCAGTATATAGTATGTATGCAGTACAGTACGCAGTATGTATGCGGTACAGTATGCAGTATGAATGCAGTACAGTATAAAGTATGTATGCAGTTCAGTATGCAGTATGTATGCACTTCAGTATGCAGAATGTATGCAGTACAGTAGGCAGTATGTGTTACGTATGTATGCAGTACAGTATGCATTATGTATACAGTATGTATGCAGTACAGTGTGCATTATGTATACAGTATGTATGCAGTAAAGAATGCAGTATGTATGCAGTATGTATGCAGTATGTATGCAGTATGTAAGCAGCACAGTATGTAGTACATTATGCCGTATGTATGCAGTACAGTTGGCAGTATGTATGCAGTGCAGTATGCAGAACAGTATGCAGTATGTATGCAGAACAGTATTCAGTATGTATGAAGTACAGTATGCAGTATGTATGCAGTACAGTATGCAGCATGTATGCAGTATGTATGCAGTACAGTATGCAGTAGGCAGTACAGTTTGTAGTACAGTAACCAGTATGCAGTACGTAGCATATATGCAGTATGTAAGCAGTACATAATACAGTACAGTATGCAGTATGTATGCAGTACAGTATGCAGTATGTATGCAGTATGCAGTATGTAAGCAGTACAGCATGCAGTACAATATGCAGTATGTATGCAGTTCAGTATGTATGCAGTACAGTAGGCAGTAGGTATGCAGTACAGTATGTAGTATGTATGCAGTACAGTAGGCAGTATGTATGCAGTATGTAAGCAGTACAGCATGCAGTACAATATGCAGTATGTATGCAGTTCAGTATGCATGCAGTACAGTAGGCAGTAGGTATGCAGTACAGCATGTAGTATGTATGCAGTTCAGTATGCTGTATGTATGCTGTTCAGGATAAAGTATGTATGCTGTACAGTATACCGTATGTATGCAGTTCAGTATGCAGTATGTATGCAGTACAGTAGGCAGTATATATGCAGTATGCAGTATGTAAGCAGTACAGCATGCAGTACAATATGCAGTTTGTATGCAGTTCAGTATGCATGCAGTACAGTAGGCAGTAGGTATGCAGTACAGCATGTAGTATGTATGCAGTTCTGAATGCTATATGTATTCAGTTCAGTATGCTGTATGTTTGCAATTCAGTATGCAGTATGTATGCAGTACAGTAGGAAGTATTTATCCAGTACAGCATGCAGTATGTATTACGCATGTAGTACAGTATGTATGCAGTACAGTATGCAGTATGTATGCAGTACAGTATGTATGCAGTTCATTATGCAGTATGTATGCAGTACAGTATGCAGTATGTATGCGGTACAGTATGTTTTTTTTATTTTTTTCACCTTTATTTAACCAGGTAGGCAAGTTGAGAACAAGTTCTCATTTACAATTGCGACCTGGCCAAGATAAAGCAAAGCAGTTCGACAACATACAAAAACACAGAGTTACACATGGAGTAAAACAACATACAATCAATGATGCAGTAGAAAAATAAGAAAAAAAAAGACTATATACAATGTGAGCAAATGATGTGAGATAATGGAGGTAAAGGCAAAAAATGCCATGGTGGCGAAGTAAATAAAGTATAGCAAGAAAAACACTGGAATGGTAGATTTGTAGTTTGAAGAAAGTTAAAAGTTAAAATGTAGTATGTATGCGGTACAGTATGCAGTATGTATGTAGTACAGTATGTATGCAGTACAGTATGCAGTATGTATGCAGTACAGTATATATGCAGTACAGTATGCAGTATGTATGCGGTACAGTATGCAGTATGTATGCAGTACAGTATATATGCAGTACAGTATGCAGTATGTATGCAGTACAGTATGTATGCAGTTCATTATGCAGTATGTATGCAAGTCCAGTATGCAGTACTATTTATATTCAATTAGATCTATAGAAGGTCAAGTTCAACATCACTTGAGCAAATTCCTCACCAGTTAGATATACAGTCGGCAGATGCTTCATTGTAACAGCCAGGATTGTCCTACTTTACAGGTTTCCTTTAAAAACGAGGTATACCTCAAGCCATTCATGTTCACAGTGTCGTTATTTAGAAGTGTTGCTGACCACACTTCACAAGGGCAAACGCCGAAAATCCAATCGAACATTTCAATCTAAGGAAGGTCGGAGAGTGGGAAAAAAAGGGCTTTGGCGTGTGGACAGAACTAACCAGGAATTAGATTGCCATCATGTTCATCAACAGAGGATCACGGATATATATTTCAACTACCACGTTATCTGTTTTCACAGCTTCCCACGTGACTGATGCGTTTACAAGGTACTTCACATTTCAAGACAACCCCTCTGACAACCCCTCTGACCTAAAAAGGGGCAGTGTTAAGGGGTTTGCATCCCAAACTGCACCCTATTCCCTTATGCCCAAAAGGGCTCTGGTCGAAAGTAGCGCACTATATAGGGAATAGGGTGCCATTTGCGATGGATATCAGGTGTAGCTGTTCCACTTACCAACACGCACAGTAAGATTTAGCCTGGTATTGGCCTTTCTGACGGTTATGACAAAATGTCCGTCTAACGTGTGCGGTGTGTTTGTAGTTATCTGACCTACCCATGACCTACCACTGTAATGCATTGTGGGATATAAGATGCAATGGAAACCGTTTCTGTCTGATCTACCATGACCTACCACTGTAATGCATTGTGGGATATACGATGCAATGGAAACTGTTTATTTCTGTGGCAGAGAAAGTAGCCCAGTGAGAGATAAAGACTGTAGTAACACTATAGAGACTGGTATTGTAGTAACACTATAGAGACTGGTATTGTAGTAACACTATAGAGACTGGTATTGTAGTAACACTATAGAGACTGGTATTGTAGTAACATTATAGAGACTGGTATTGTAGTAACACTATAGAGACTGGTATTGCAGTAACACTAGAGACTGGTATTGTAGTAACATTATAGAGACTGGTATTGTAGTAACACTATAGAGACTGGTATTGTAGTAACACTAGAGACTGGTATTGTAGTAACACTATAGAGACTGGTATTGTAGTAACACCATAGAGACTGGTATTGTAGTAATACTAGAGACTGGTATTGTAGTAACACTAGAGACTGGTATTGTAGTAACACTATAGAGACTGGTATTGTAGTAACACTATAGAGACTGGTATTGTAGTAACACTAGAGACTGGTATTGTAGTAACACCATAGAGACTGGTATTGTAGTAACACTAGAGACTGGTATTGTAGTTACATTAGAGACTGGTATTGTAGTAACACTATAGAGACTGGTATTGTAGTAACACTATAGAGACTAGTATTGTAGTAACAATAGAGACTGGTATTGTAATAACACTAGAGACTGGTATTGTAGTAACACCATAGAGACTGGTATTGTAGTAACACTATAGAGACTGGTATTGTAGTAACACTATAGAGACTGGTATTGTAGTAACACTAGAGACTGGTATTGTAGTAACACTAGAGACTGGTATTGTAGTAACACCATAGAGACTGGTATTGTAGTAACACTATAGAGACTGGTATTGTAGTAACACTAGAGAGACTGGTATTGTAGTAACACTAGAGACTGGTATTGTAGTAACACTAGAGACTGGTATTGTAGTAACACTATAGAGACTGGTATTGTAGTAACACCATAGAGACTGGTATTGTAGTAACACTAGAGACTGGTATTGTAGTAACACTATAGAGACGGGTATTGTAGTAACACCATAGAGACTGGTATTGTAGTAACATTATAGAGACTGGTATTGTAGTAACAACATAGAGACTGGTATTGTAGTAACATTATAGAGACTGGTATTGTAGTAACACTAGAGACTGGTATTGTAGTAACACCATAGAGACTGGTATTGTAGTAACACTATAGAGACTGGTATTGTAGTAACACTAGAGACTGGTAATGTAGTAACATTATAGAGACTGGTATTGTAGTAACACTATAGAGACTGGTATTGTAGTAACACTAGAGACTGGTATTGTAGTAACACTAGAGACTGGTATTGTAGTAACACTATAGAGACTGGTATTGTAGTAACACCATAGAGACTGGTATTGTAGTAATACTAGAGACTGGTATTGTAGTAACACTAGAGACTGGTATTGTAGTAACACTATAGAGACTGGTATTGTAGTAACACTATAGAGACTGGTATTGTAGTAACACTAGAGACTGGTATTGTAGTAACACCATAGAGACTGGTATTGTAGTAACACTAGAGACTGGTATTGTAGTAACACTATAGAGACTGGTATAGTAGTAACACTATAGAGACTGGTATTGTAGTAACACTATAGAGACTGGTATTGTAGTAACACTAGAGACTGGTATTGTAGTAACACTAGAGACTGGTATTGTAGTAACACCATAGAGACTGGTATTGTAGTAACACTATAGAGACTGGTATTGTAGTAACACTATAGAGACTGGTATTGTAGTAACACTAGAGACTGGTATTGTAGTAACACTAGAGACTGGTATTGTAGTAAGACCATAGAGACTGGTATTGTAGTAACACTATAGAGACTGGTATTGTAGTAACACTAGAGAGACTGGTATTGTAGTAACACTAGAGACTGGTATTGTAGTAACACTAGAGACTGGTATTGTAGTAACACTATAGAGACTGGTATTGTAGTAACACCATAGAGACTGGTATTGTAGTAACACTAGAGACTGGTATTGTAGTAACACTATAGAGACGGGTATTGTAGTAACACCATAGAGACTGGTATTGTAGTAACATTATAGAGACTGGTATTGTAGTAACAACATAGAGACTGGTATTGTAGTAACATTATAGAGACTGGTATTGTAGTAACACTAGAGACTGGTATTGTAGTAACACCATAGAGACTGGTATTGTAGTAACACTATAGAGACTGGTATTGTAGTAACACTATAGAGACTGGTATTGTAGTAACACTAGAGACTGGTATTGTAGTAACACTAGAGACTGGTATTGTAGTAACATTAGAGACTGGTATTGTAGTAACATTAGAGACTGGTATTGTAGTAACACTATAGAGACTGGTATTGTAGTAACATTATAGACACTGGTATTGTAGTAACACTAGAGACTGGTATTGTAGTAACACTAGAGACTGGTATTGTAGTAACATTAGAGACTGGTATTGTAGTAACACTATAGAGACTGGTATTGTAGTAACATTAGAGACTGGTATTGTAGTAACACTATAGAGACTGGTACTGTAGTAACAATATAGAGACTGGTATTGTAGTAACACTAGAGACTGGTATTGTAGTAACACTATAGAGACTGGTATTGTAGTAACATTATAGAGACTGGTATTGTAGTAACACTAGAGACTGGTATTGTAATAACACTAGAGACTGGTACTGTAGTAACACTAGAGACTGGTATTGTAGTAACACTAGAGACTGGTATTGTAGTAACACTATAGAGACTGGTATTGTAGTAACACTAGAGACTGGTATTGTAGTAACACTAGAGAGACTGGTATTGTAGTAACATTATAGAGACTGGTATTGTAGTAACATTATAGAGACTGGTATTGTAGTAACACTATAGAGACTGGTATTGTAGTAACACCATAGAGACTGGTATTGTAGTAACACTAGAGACTGGTATTGTAGTAACATTATAGAGACTGGTATTGTAGTAACACTATAGAGACTGGTATTGTAGTAACATTATAGAGACTGGTATTGTAGTAACATTATAGAGACTGGTATTGTAGTAACACTATAGAGACTGGTATTGTAGTAACATTATAGAGACTGGTATTGTAGTAACATTATAGAGACTGGTATTGTAGTAACACTATAGAGACTGGTATTGTAGTAACACTATAGAGACTGGTATTGTAGTAACACTAGAGACTGGTATTGTAGTAACACTAGAGACTGGTATTGTAGTAACACTATAGAGACTGGTATTGTAGTAACACTATAGAGACTGGTATTGTAGTAACACTAGAGACTGGTATTGTAGTAACACCATAGAGACTGGTATTGTAGTAACACTATAGAGACTGGTATTGTAGTAACACTATAGAGACTGGTATTGTAGTAACACTAGAGACTGGTATTGTAGTAACACTAGAGACTGGTATTGTAGTAACATTAGAGACTGGTATTGTAGTAACATTAGAGACTGGTATTGTAGTAACACTATAGAGACTGGTATTGTAGTAACATTATAGAGACTGGTATTGTAGTAACACTAGAGACTGGTATTGTAGTAACACTAGAGACTGGTATTGTAGTAACATTAGAGACTGGTATTGTAGTAACACTATAGAGACTGGTATTGTAGTAACATTAGAGACTGGTATTGTAGTAACACTATAGAGACTGGTACTGTAGTAACAATATAGAGACTGGTATTGTAGTAACACTAGAGACTGGTATTGTAGTAACACTATAGAGACTGGTATTGTAGTAACATTATAGAGACTGGTATTGTAGTAACACTAGAGACTGGTATTGTAATAACACTAGAGACTGGTACTGTAGTAACACTAGAGACTGGTATTGTAGTAACACTAGAGACTGGTATTGTAGTAACACTATAGAGACTGGTATTGTAGTAACACTAGAGACTGGTATTGTAGTAACACTATAGAGACTGGTATTGTAGTAACATTATAGAGACTGGTATTGTAGTAACATTATAGAGACTGGTATTGTAGTAACACTATAGAGACTGGTATTGTAGTAACACCATAGAGACTGGTATTGTAGTAACACTAGAGACTGGTATTGTAGTAACATTATAGAGACTGGTATTGTAGTAACACTATAGAGACTGGTATTGTAGTAACATTATAGAGACTGGTATTGTAGTAACACTATAGAGACTGGTATTGTAGTAACATTATAGAGACTGGTATTGTAGTAACATTATAGAGACTGGTATTGTAGTAACACTATAGAGACTGGTATTGTAGTAACACTATAGAGACTGGTATTGTAGTAACACTAGAGACTGGTATTGTAGTAACACTAGAGACTGGTATTGTAGTAACACCATAGAGACTGGTATTGTAGTAACACTATAGAGACTGGTATTGTAGTAACACTATAGAGACTGGTATTGTAGTAACACTATAGAGACTGGTATTGTAGTAACATTATAGAGACTGGTATTGTAGTAACACTATAGAGACTGGTATTGTAGTAACATTATAGAGACTGGTATTGTAGTAACATTATAGAGACTGGTATTGTAGTAACATTATAGAGACTGGTATTGTAGTAACACTATAGAGACTGGTATTGTAGTAACACTATAGAGACTGGTATTGTAGTAACATTATAGAGACTGGTATTGTAGTAACATTATAGAGACTGGTATTGTAGTAACATTATAGAGACTGGTATTGTAGTAACACTATAGAGACTGGTATTGTAGTAACACTATAGAGACTGGTATTATAGTAACACTAGAGACTGGTATTGTAGTAACACTAGAGACTGGTATTGTAGTAACACTAGAGACTGGTATTGTAGTAACACTATAGAGACTGGAATTGTAGTAACACTATAGAGACTGGTATTGTAGTAACACTATAGAGACTGGTATTGTAGTAACATTATAGAGACTGGTATTGTAGTAACACTATAGAGACTGGTATTGTAGTAACACTAGAGACTGGTATTGTAGTAACACCATAGAGACTGGTATTGTAGTAACACTAGAGAGACTGGTATTGTAGTAACACTATAGAGACTGGTTTTGTAGTAACACTAGAGACTGGTATTGTAGTAACACCAGAGACTGGTATTGTAGTAACACTAGAGACTGGTATTGTAGTAACACTATAGAGACTGGTATTGTAGTAACACTATAGAGACTGGTATTGTAGTAACACTAGAGAGACTGGTATTGTAGTAACACTATAGAGACTGGTATTGTAGTAACACTAGAGAGACTGGTATTGTAGTAACACCATAGAGACTGGTATTGTAGTAACACTAGAGACTGGTATTGTAGTAACACTATAGAGACTGGTATTGTAGTAACACTAGAGACTGGTATTGTAGTAACACTAGAGAGACTGGTATTGTAGTAACATTATAGAGACTGGTATTGTAGTAACACTATAGAGACTGGTATTGTAGTAACATTATAGAGACTGGTATTGTAGTAACATTATAGAGACTGGTATTGTAGTAACACTATAGAGACTGGTATTGTAGTAACATTATAGAGACTGGTATTGTAGTAACATTATAGAGACTGGTATTGTAGTAACACTATAGAGACTGGTATTGTAGTAACACTATAGAGACTGGTATTGTAGTAACACTAGAGACTGGTATTGTAGTAACACTAGAGACTGGTATTGTAGTAACACCATAGAGACTGGTATTGTAGTAACATTATAGAGACTGGTATTGTAGTAACACTATAGATACTGGTATTGTAGTAACACTATAGAGATTGGTATTGTAGTAACATTATAGAGACTGGAATTGTAGTAACATTATAGAGACTGGTATTGTAGTAACATTATAGAGACTGGTATTGTAGTAACACTATAGAGACTGGTATTGTAGTAACACTATAGAGACTGGTATTGTAGTAACACTAGAGAGACTGGTATTGTAGTAACACCATAGAGACTGGTATTGTAGTAACACTAGAGACTGGTATTGTAGTAACACTATAGAAACTGGTATTGTAGTAACACTAGAGACTGGTATTGTAGTAACACTAGAGAGACTGGTATTGTAGTAACATTATAGAGACTGGTATTGTAGTAACACTATAGAGACTGGTATTGTAGTAACATTATAGAGACTGGTATTGTAGTAACATTATAGAGACTGGTATTGTAGTAACACTATAGAGACTGGTATTGTAGTAACATTATAGAGACTGGTATTGTAGTAACATTATAGAGACTGGTATTGTAGTAACACTATAGAGACTGGTATTGTAGTAACACTATAGAGACTGGTATTGTAGTAACACTAGAGACTGGTATTGTAGTAACACTAGAGACTGGTATTGTAGTAACACCATAGAGACTGGTATTGTAGTAACATTATAGAGACTGGTATTGTAGTAACACTATAGATACTGGTATTGTAGTAACACTATAGAGACTGGTATTGTAGTAACATTATAGAGACTGGAATTGTAGTAACATTATAGAGACTGGTATTGTAGTAACATTATAGAGACTGGTATTGTAGTAACACTATAGAGACTGGTATTGTAGTAACACTATAGAGACTGGTATTGTAGTAACACTAGAGAGACTGGTATTGTAGTAACACCATAGAGACTGGTATTGTAGTAACACTAGAGACTGGTATTGTAGTAACACTATAGAGACTGGTATTGTAGTAACACTAGAGACTGGTATTGTAGTAACACTAGAGAGACTGGTATTGTAGTAACATTATAGAGACTGGTATTGTAGTAACACTATAGAGACTGGTATTGTAGTAACATTATAGAGACTGGTATTGTAGTAACATTATAGAGACTGGTATTGTAGTAACACTATAGAGACTGGTATTGTAGTAACATTATAGAGACTGGTATTGTAGTAACATTATAGAGACTGGTATTGTAGTAACACTATAGAGACTGGTATTGTAGTAACACTAGAGACTGGTATTGTAGTAACACTAGAGACTGGTATTGTAGTAACACCATAGAGACTGGTATTGTAGTAACATTATAGAGACTGGTATTGTAGTAACACTATAGATACTGGTATTGTAGTAACACTATAGAGACTGGTATTGTAGTAACATTATAGAGACTGGAATTGTAGTAACATTATAGAGACTGGTATTGTAGTAACATTATAGAGACTGGTATTGTAGTAACACTATAGAGACTGGTATTGTAGTAACACTATAGAGACTGGTATTGTAGTAACACTATAGAGACTGGTATTGTAGTAACACTAGAGACTGGTATTGTAGTAACACTAGAGACTGGTATTGTAGTAAAACTAGAGACTGGTATTGTAGTAACACTATAGAGACTGGTATTGTAGTAACACTATAGAGACTGGTATTGTAGTAACACTATAGAGACTGGTATTGTAGTAACACTATAGAGACTGGTATTGTAGTAACATTATAGAGACTGGTATTGTAGTAACATTATAGAGACTGGTATTGTAGTAACACTATAGAGACTGGTATTGTAGTAACATTATAGAGACTGGTATTGTAGTAACATTATAGAGACTGGTATTGTAGTAACACTATAGAGACTGGTATTGTAGTAACACTAGAGACTGGTATTGTAGTAACACTAGAGACTGGTATTGTAGTAACACCATAGAGACTGGTATTGTAGTAACATTATAGAGACTGGTATTGTAGTAACACTATAGATACTGGTATTGTAGTAACACTATAGAGACTGGTATTGTAGTAACATTATAGAGACTGGAATTGTAGTAACATTATAGAGACTGGTATTGTAGTAACATTATAGAGACTGGTATTGTAGTAACACTATAGAGACTGGTATTGTAGTAACACTATAGAGACTGGTATTGTAGTAACACTATAGAGACTGGTATTGTAGTAACACTAGAGACTGGTATTGTAGTAACACTAGAGACTGGTATTGTAGTAAAACTAGAGACTGGTATTGTAGTAACACTATAGAGACTGGTATTGTAGTAACACTATAGAGACTGGTATTGTAGTAACACTATAGAGACTGGTATTGTAGTAACACTAGAGACTGGTATTGTAGTAACACCATAGAGACTGGTATTGTAGGTCTCATCAGGTGGTATTTAACTACCATGGTTACATGGTCTCATCAGGTGGTATTACCATGGTTACATGGTCTCATCAGGTGGTCTCATCAGGTGGTATTTAACTACCATGGTTACATGGTCTCATCAGGTGGTATTTAACTACCATGGTTACATGGTCCCATCAGGTGGTATTTAACTACCATGGTTACATGGTATTTAACTACCATGGTTACATGGTCTCATCAGGTGGTATTTAACTACCATGGTTACATGGTCTCATCAGGTGTTATTTAACTACCGTGGTTACATGGTCTCATCAGGTGGTATTTAACTACCATGGTTACATGGTCTCATCAGGTGGTATTTAACTACCATGGTTACATGGTCACATCAGGTGGTATTTAACTACCGTGGTTACATGGTCTCATCAGGTGGTATTTAACTAACATGGTTACATGGTCTCATCAGGTGGTATTTAACTACCATGGTTACATGGTCTCATCAGGTGGTATTTAACTGCCATGGTTACATGTTCTCATCAGGTGGTATTTAACTACCATGGTTACATGGTATTTAACTACCATGGTTAAATGGTCTCATCAGGTGGTATTTAACTACCATGGTTACATGGTCTCATCAGGGTGTATTTAACTACCATGGTTACATGGTCTCATCAGGTGGTATTTAACTACCATGGTTACATGGTCTCATCAGGTGGTATTTAACTACCGTGGTTACATGGTCTCATCAGGTGGTATTACCATGGTTACATGGTCTCATCAGGTGGTATTTAACTACCATGGTTACATGGTCTCATCAGGTGTTATTTAACTACCATGGTTACATGGTCTCATCAGGTGGTATTTAACTACCATGGTTACATGGTCTCATCAGGTGGTATTTAACTACCATGGTTACATGGTCTCATCAGGTGGTATTTAACTACCATGGTTACATGGTCTCATCAGGTGGTATTTAACTACCATGGTTACATGGTCTCATCAGGTGTTATTTAACTACCGTGGTTACATGGTCTCATCAGGTGGTATTTAACTACCATGGTTACATGGTATTTAACTACCATGGTTACATGGTCTCATCAGGTGGTATTTAACTACCATGGTTACATGGTCTCATCAGGTGGTATTTAACTACTGTGGTTACATGGTCTCATCAGGTGTTATTTAACTACCATGGTTACATGGTCTCATCAGGTGGTATTTAACTACCATGGTTACATGGTCTCATCAGGTGGTATTTAACTACCATGGTTACATGGTCTCATCAGGTGGTATTTAACTATCATGGTTACATGGTCTCATCAGGTGTTATTTAACTACCATGGTTACATGGTCTCATCAGGTGGTATTTAACTACCATGGTTACATGGTCTCATCAAGTGTTATTTAACTACCATGGTTACATGGTCTCATCAGGTGGTATTTAACTACCATGGTTACATGGTCTCATCAGGTGGTATTTAACTACCATGGTTACATGGTCTCATCAGGTGGTATTACCATGGTTACATGGTCTCATCAGGTGGTATTTAACTACCATGGTTACATGGTCTCATCAGATGGTATTTAACTACCATGGTTACATGGTCTCATCAGGTGTTATTTAACTACCATGGTTACATGGTCTCATCAGGTGGTATTTAACTACCATGGTTACATGGTCTCATCAGGTGGTATTTAACTACCATGGTTACATGGTCTCATCAGGTGGTATTTAACTACCATGGTTACATGGTCTCATCAGGTGTTATTTAACTACCATGGTTACATGGTCTCATCAGGTGGTATTACCATGGTTACATGGTCTCATCAGGTGGTATTTAACTACCATGGTTACATGGTCTCATCAGGTGGTATTTAACTACCGTGGTTACATGGTCTCATCAGGTGGTATTTAACTACCGTGGTTACATGGTCTCATCAGGTGGTATTACCATGGTTACATGGTCTCATCAGGTGGTATTACCATGGTTATATGGTCTCATCAGGTGGTATTACCATGGTTACATGGTCTCATCAGGTGGTATTTAACTACCATGGTTACATGGTCTCATCAGGTGGTATTTAACTACCATGGTTACATGGTCTCATCAGGTGGTATTTAACTACCATGGTTACATGGTCTCATCAGGTGGTATTTAACTACCATGGTTACATGGTCTCATCAGGTGGTATTTAACTACCATGGTTACATGGTCTCATCAAGTGTTATTTAACTACCATGGTTACATGGTCTCATCAGGTGGTATTTAACTACCATGGTTACATGGTCTCATCAGGTGGTAATTAACTACCATGGTTACATGGTCTCATCAGGTGGTAATTAACTACCATGGTTACATGGTCTCATCAGGTGGTATTTAACTACCATGGTTACATGGTCTCATCAGGTGTTATTTAACTACCATGGTTACATGGTCTCATCAGGTGGTATTTAACTACCATGGTTACATGGTCTCATCAAGTGTTATTTAACTACCATGGTTACATGGTATTTAACTACCATGGTTACATGGTCTCATCAGGTGGTATTTAACTACCATGGTTACATGGTATTTAACTACCATGGTTACATGGTCTCATCAGGTGGTATTTAACTACCATGGTTACATGGTCCCATCAGGTGGTATTTAACTACCATGGTTACATGGTCTCATCAGGTGGTATTTAACTACCATGGTTACATGGTCTCATCAGGTGGTATTTAACTACCATGGTTACATGGTCTCATCAGGTGGTATTTAACTACCATGGTTACATGGTCTCATCAGATGGTCTCATCAGGTGGTATTTAACTACCATGGTTACATGGTCTCATCAGGTGTTATTTAACTACCATGGTTACATGGTATTTAACTACCATGGTTACATGGTCTCATCAGGTGGTATTTAACTACCATGGTTACAGGGTCACATCAGGTGGTATTTAACTACCATGGTTACATGGTCTCATCAGGTGTTATTTAACTACCATGGTTACATGGTCTCATCAGGTGGTATTTAACTACCATGGTTACATGGTCTCATCAGGTGGTATTTAACTACCATGGTTACATGGTCTCATCAGGTGGTATTTAACTACCATGGTTACATGGTCTCATCAGGTGGTATTTAACTACCATGGTTACATGGTCTCATCAGGTGGTATTTAACTACCATGGTTACATGGTCTCATCAGGTGGTATTTAACTACCATGGTTACAGGGTCTCATCAGGTGATATTTAACTACCATGGTTACATGGTCTCATCAGGTGGTATTTAACTACCATGGTTACATGGTCTCATCAGGTGGTATTTAACTACCATGGTTACAGGGTCTCATCAGGTGGTATTTAACTACCATGGTTACATGGTCTCATCAGGTGGTATTTAACTTGTGTTGTGTTGTGTTGTGACATATTCCTAATTAGATAGGTCTGTCTCTGGTCTGGCTTAGTAAACAGGGCCCTGGTCAAATGGCACCCTATTCCCTATGGGCCCTGGTCAACAGTAGTACACTATGTAGGGAATAGGGTACCAGTCAGACATTAACGGCCACTACGTCTCACCGGTCACCCCTCTGTCATTATCCTCCCTCAGAAAAAGGACTCCATGTGAAAGTGATATTTCCAATTAGTCATAACATGCTGTTTACTCTTTAAACCCAGATCCACATGGTGGTTTGGATCCACTGGGGGACTAATTACCGACAGAGCAGAACAGACAGGTACAGAGAGGAGAGAGAGATACGGAGAGGAGGGAGGGAAGGAGGAAGTGAGAGAGGATGAGAGACAGCCAGTACAGTCCCTCTACCTTCATCTAGCCCATGATGGGTAGAGTACAGTCCCTCTACCTTCATCTAGCCCATGATGGGCAGAGTACAGTCCCTCTACCTTCATCTAGCCCATGATGGGCAGAGTACAGTCCCTCTACCTTCATCTAGCCCATGATGGGTAGAGTACAGTCCCTCTACCTTCATCTAGCCCATGATGGGTAGAGTACAGTCCCTCTACCTTCATCTAGCCCATGATGGGCAGAGTACAGTCCCTCTACCTTCATCTAGCCCATGATGGGCAGAGTACAGTCCCTCTACCTTCATCTACCCCATGATGGGTAGAGTACAGTCCCTCTACCTTCATCTAGCCCATGATGGGTAGAGTACAGTCCCTCTACCTTCATCTAGCCCATGATGGGCAGAGTACAGTCCCTCTACCTTCATCTAGCCCATGATGGGCAGAGTACAGTCCCTCTACCTTCATCTAGCCCATGATGGGTAGAGTACAGTCCCTCTACCTTCATCTAGCCCATGATGGGTAGAGTACAGTCCCTCTACCTTCATCTAGCCCATGATGGGTAGAGTACAGTCCCTCTACCTTCATCTAGCCCATTATGGGCAGAGTACAGTCCCTCAACCTTCATCTAGCCCATGATGGGCAGAGTACAGTCCCTCTACCTTCATCTAGCCCATGATGGGTAGAGTACAGTCCCTCTACCTTCATCTAGCCCATGATGGGTAGAGTACAGTCCCTCTACCTTCATCTAGCCCATGATGGGTAGAGTACAGTCCCTCTACCTTCATCTAGCCCATGATGGGCAGAGTACAGTCCCTCTACCTTCATCTACCCCATGATGGGCAGAATACAGTCCCTCTACCTTCATCTAGCCCATGATGGGCAGAGTACAGTCCCTCTACCTTCATTTACCCCATGATGGGCAGAGTACAGTCCCTCTACCTTCATCTAGCCCATGATGGGTAGAGTACAGTCCCTCTACCTTCATCTAGCCCATGATGGGCAGAGTACAGTCCCTCTACCTTCATCTAGCCCATGATGGGTAGAGTACAGTCCCTCTACCTTCATCTACCCCATGATGGGTAGAGTACAGTCCCTCTACCTTCATTTACCCCATGATGGGCAGAGTACAGTCCCTCTACCTTCATCTAGCCCATGATGGGTAGAGTACAGTCCCTCTACCTTCATTTACCCAATGATGGGTAGAGTACAGTCCCTCTACCTTCATCTGGGCCCATGATGGGTAGAGTACAGTCCCTCTACCTTCATCTAGCCCATGATGGGCAGAGTACAGTCCCTCTACCTTCATCTAGCCCATGATGGGTAGAGTACAGTCCCTCTACCTTCATTTACCCCATGATGGGTAGAGTACAGTCCCTCTACCTTCATCTAGCCCATGATGGATAGAGTACAGTCCCTCTTCCTTCATCTAGCCCATGATGGGTAGAGTACAGTCCCTCTTCCTTCATTTACCCCATGATGGGTAGAGTACAGTCCCTCTACCTTCATCTAGACAATGATGGGTAGAGTACAGTCCCTCTACCTTCATCTAGCCCATGATGGGTAGAGTACAGTCCCTCTACCTTCATCTAGCCCATGATGGGCAGAGTACAGTCCCTCTACCTTCATCTAGCCCATGACGGGTAGAGTACAGTCCCTCTACGTTCATCTAGCCCATGATGGGTAGAGTACAGTCCCTCTACCTTCATCTAGCCCATGATGGGTAGAGTACAGTCCCTCTACCTTCATCTAGCCCATGATGGGTAGAGTACAGCCCCTCTATCTTCATCTAGCCCATGATGGATAGAGTACAGTCCCTCTACCTTCATCTAGCCCATGATGGTAGAGTACAGTCCCTCTACCTTCATCTGGGCCCATGATGGGTAGAGTACAGTCCCTCTACCTTCATCTAGCCCATGATGGGCAGAGTACAGTCCCTCTACCTTCATTTACCCAATGATGGGTAGAGTACAGTCCCTCTACCTTCATCTACCCCATGATGGGTAGAGTACAGTCCCTCTACCTTCATCTAGCCCATGATGGGTAGAGTACAGTCCCTCTACCTTCATCTAGCCCATGATGGGTAGAGTACAGTCCCTCTACCTTCATCTAGCCCATGATGGGTAGAGTACAGTCCCTCTACCTTCATCTAGCCCATGATGGGCAGAGTACAGTCCCTCTACCTTCATCTAGCCCATGATGGGTAGAGTACAGTCCCTCTACCTTCATCTAGCCCATGATGGGTAGAGTACAGTCCCTCTACCTTCATCTAGCCCATGATGGGTAGAGTACAGTCCCTCTACCTTCATTTACCCAATGATGGGTAGAGTACAGTCCCTCCTTCTTCATCTAGCCCATGATGGGCAGAGTACAGTCCCTCCTTCTTCATCTAGCCCATGATGGGCAGAATACAGTCCCTCTTCCTTCAGACTCTCAGCACTGTGGTAGAATAATCAATCAAATCAATCAAATGTATTTATTTATAAAGCCCTTCTTACATCAGCTGATGTCACAAAGTGCTGTACAGAAACCCAGCCTAAAACCCCAAACAGCAAGCAATGCAGGTGTAGAAGCACGGTGGCTAGGAAAAACTCCCTAGAAAGGCCAGAACCTTAGGAAGAAACCTGGAGAGGAACCAGGCTATGAGGGGTGGCCAGTCTTCTTCTGGCTGTGCCGGGTGGAGATTATAACAGAACATGGCCAAGATGTTCAAACGTTCATAGATAACCAGCAGGGTCAGATAATAATAAGCACAGTGGCTGTCGAGGGTGCAACAGGTCAGCACCTCAGGAGTAAATGTCAGTTGGCTTTTTCATAGCCGATCATTCAGAGTATCTCTACCGCTCCTGCTGTCTCTGGAGAATTTAAAACAGCAGGTGTTAGAATATAGTCCCTCTACCTTCAGACTCTCAGCACTGTGGTAGAATACAGTCCCTCTATATCTTCACACTCTCAGCCCTGTGGTAGAATACAGTCCCTCTACCTTCAGACTCTCAGCACTGTGGTAGAAATTAGTCCCTCTAACCTTCAGACTCTCAGCTCTGTGGTAGAATATAGTCCCTCTACCTTCAGACTCTCAGCACTGTGGTAGAATACAGTCCCTCTACCTTCAGACTCTCAGCCCTGTGGTAGAATACAGTCCCTCTACCTTCACACTCTCAGCCCTGTGGTAGAATACAGTCCCTCTACCTTCACACTCTCAGCACTGTGGTAGAATACAGTCCCTCTACGTTCACACTCTCAGCCCTGTGGTAGAATACAGTCCCTCTACCTTCAGACTCTCAGCCCTGTGGTAGAATACAGTCCCTCTACCTTCACACTCTCAGCCCTGTGGTAGAATACAGTCCCTCTTCCTTCAGACTCTCAGCCCTGTGGTAGAATACAGTCCCTCTACCTTCACACTCTCAGCCCTGTGGTAGAATACAGTCCCTCTACCTTCAGATTCTCAGCCCTGTGGTAGAATACAGTCCCTCTACCTTCACACTCTCAGCCCTGTGGTAGAATACAGTCCCTCTACCTTCACACTCTCAGCCCTGTGGTAGAATACAGTCCCTCTACCTTCAGACTCTCAGCCCTGTGGTAGAATACAGTCCCTCTACCTTCACACTCTCAGCCCTGTGGTAGAATACAGTCCCTCTACCTTCAGATTCTCAGCCCTGTGGTAGAATACAGTCCCTCTACCTTCACACTCTCAGCCCTGTGGTAGAATACAGTCCCTCTACCTTCACACTCTCAGCCCTGTGGTAGAATACAGTCCCTCTACCTTCAGACTCTCAGCCCTGTGGTAGAATACAGTCCCTCTACCTTCACACTCTCAGCCCTGTGGTAGAATACAGTCCCTCTACCTTCACACTCTCAGCCCTGTGGTAGAATACAGTCCCTCTACCTTCACACTCTCAGCACTGTGGTAGAATACAGTTCCTCTACCTTCAGACTCTCAGCTCTGTGGTAGAATACAGTCCCTCTACCTTCACACTCTCAGCCCTGTGGTAGAGTGTCTGTCCACGGTCCAAATGGCACCCTACTCCCTACATCAGAGTGCACAACTGTTCCTTCTTTTCCACTGCTCTTGGTCAAAGTAATGCACTATACAGGGAATAGGGTGCCATTTGGGATACAGAAAGACTGACAACCCAGCTCTGTGGAGGGCTGTCTGTCTGTCACTCCGTGCTCAGACAGACACAAGCAGCATCTCTGGTTTGGCAGTAACAGCCAGCGAACACCGTGGAAAGGAGGACGAGGTTGATGTAGCTAGCTAGCCCATGACAGGTAGTCGGGTAGAGACTCAGAGCAGTCACTCTGGTGTCACAAAAGGCACCCTAATTCCCTTTAGTGCACTACGTTTGACCATACCCTATGGAGGAATAGGGAATAGGGTGCCATTTTAGGCAGGGAGCCTCTGACTCCCAGTCCCAGACAGAGAAGTCTGACTGTCAACACCACACTAACCCAGACAAACACAAGCTGGGTGCAGATCATCTTCGGCAACAGGGGAGAACATAATTTCAGGGAAGAATTGGGGCGGGGGGGGGGGGGGTTCCTACAGTGAAATCTCAGGAGGAACATTTTGACAAGCCATACTTTTCTTAGCTGTGGGCTGCATGGAGACTCAACAATAGCTAGTGAAATCCCAGAGTGCATTTTTTTTTTAAATCCACCCTAGAGAAGTTCAGCCCAAAACATATCTAGGGTAAATTTCTATCTAACCTTCTCTCTCGCTCTAGTTAACGTCGAATGGGATAAAACTGTAGAATCTCCAGATGTCAAACAGAAATTATATGATATAAGAGACTGATAAATCAGTGTGTGTGTGTGTGTGTGTGTGTGTGTGTGTGTGTGTGTGTGTGTGTGTGTGTGTGTGTGTGTGTGTGTGCGTGCGTGCGTGCGTGCGTGCGTGCGTGCGTGCGTGCGTGCGTGCGTGCGTGCGTGCGTGCGTGCGTGTGTGTGTGTGTGTGTGTGTGTGCGTGTGTGTGTGTGTGCGTGTGTGTGTGTGTGTGTGTGCGTGTGTGTGTGTGTGTGTGCGTGTGTGTGTGCGTGTGTGTGTGTGTGTGTGTGTAATGGACAAGAACAAGCTAGGGAGCCAGAGACCTTGTGGTCTTTAACTAGATGGCTATTAGTAAGTCATGGACCCAAACAGACCCCCACCACTCTGCCCTATTGGAAATCTATTAAAGGACACCTGACAACAAACAGACTCATTCATTAAGGAAAATGAACAACAAACAGCTCAGGACCTAAAGTAGTGTACTGCATGTGTTTTGAAATTACTTTTAGCATAGTGGTGTTTTGACTGCTGTATCGCAGACTGGTGTTTTGACTAGTGTACTGACTGGTGTATTGCAGACTGGTGTATTGACTGCTGTATTTCAGACTGGTGTTTTGACTGGTGTATTGACTGGTGTATTGACAGGTGTATTGCAGACTGGTGTGTTGCAGACTGGTGTTTTGACTAGTGTATTGACTGGTGTATTGCAGACTGGTGTATTGACTGCTGTATTTCAGACTGGTGTTTTGACTGGTGTATTGACTGGTGTATTGACAGGTGTATTGCAGACTGGTGTTTTGCAGACTGGTGTTTTGACTGGTGTGTTGAATGGTGTATTGCAGACTGGTGTTTTGCAGACTGGTGTATTGCAGACTGGTGTGTTGAATGGTGTATTGCAGACTGGTGTTTTGACTGGTGTGTTGAACGGTGCATTGCAGACTGGTGTATTTTAGACTGGTGTATTGACTGGTGCATTGCAGACTGGTGTATTTCAGACAGGTGTATTGACTGGTGTATTAATTGGTGTATTGCAGACTGGTGTTTTGACTGGTGTGTTGAATGGTGCATTGCAGACTGGTGTATTTTAGACTGGTGTATTGACTGGTGCATTGCAGACTGGTGTATTTCCGACAGGTGTATTGACTGGTGTATTAATTGGTGTATTGCAGACTGGTGTTTTGACTGGTGTATTGACTGGTATTGCAGACTGGTGTATTACAGACGATTGTATTGACTGGTGTATTGATTGGTGTATTGCAGACTGGTGTTTTGACTGGTGTATTTACTGGTGTATTGCAGATTGGTTTGTTGACTGGTGTATTGACTGATGTATTGCAGACTGGTATATTGACTGGTGTATTGACTGGTGTATTGATTGGTGTATTGCAGACTGGTGTTTTGACTGGTGTTTTGACTAGTTTGTTGCAGACTGGTGTATTGACTGGTGTATTGCAGACTGATGTATTGACCGGTGTATTGCAGACTGGTGTATTGCAGACCGCTGTATTGACTGGTGTATTGCAGACTGGTGTTTTGACTGGTGTATTGCAGACTGGTGTATTGACTGGTGTATTGCAGACTGGTGTATTGACTGGTGTATTGCAGGCTGGTGTATTGTCTGGTGTATTGACTGGTGTATTGCAGACTGGTATATTGACTGGTGTATTGCAGACTGGTGTAGTGACTGGTGTATTGCAGACTGGTGTATTGTCTGGGGTATTGCAGACTGGTGTATTGACTGGTGTATTGCAGACCGGTGTATTGACTGATGTATTGACTGGTGTGTTGCAGACTGGTGTATTGACTGGTGTATTGCAGACTGGCGTATTGACTGGTGTGTTGCGAACTGGTGTATTGACTGGTGTATTGACTTGTGTATTGACTGGTGTATTGACTGCTGTATTGACTGCTGTATTGACTGGTGTATTGCAGACTGGTGTATTGACTGGTGTACTGCAGACCGGTGTATTGAATGGTGTATTGCAGACTGGTGTATTGACTGGTGTATTGCAGACCGATGTATTGACTGGTGTATTACAGACTGGTGTATTGACTGGTGTATTGCAGACTGGTGTATTGACTGGTGTATTGACTGGTGTTTTGACTGGTGTATTGACTGGTGTATTGACTGGTGAATTGCAGACTGGTGTATTGACTGGTGTATTTACTGGTGTATTGACTGGCGTATTGACTGGTGTATTGACTGGTGTATTGCAGACTGGTGTATTGCAGACCGGTGTATTGACTGGTGTATTGCAGACTGGTGTATTGACTGGTGTATTGCAGACTGGTGTATTGACTGGTGTATTGACTGGTGTATTTACTGGTGTATTGACTGGCGTATTGACTGGTGTATTGCAGACTGGTGTATTGCAGACTGGTGTATTGCAGACCAGTGTATTGACTGGTGTATTGCAGACTGGTGTATTGACTGGTGTATTGCAGACTGGTGTATTGACTGGTGTATTGACTGGTGTTTTGACTGGTGTATTGATTGGTGTATTGACTGGTGTATTGCAGACTGGTGTATTGACTGGTGTATTGTCTGGTGTTTTGACTGGTGTATTGACCGGTGTATTGCAGACTGAGGTATTGACTGGTGTATTGACCGGTGTATTGCAGACTGGTGTATTGCAGACTGGTGTATTGCAGACTGGTGTATTGCAGACTGGTGTATTGACTGGTGTACTGTCTGGTGTTTTGACTGGTGTATTGACTGGTGTATTGACTGGTGTATTGTCTGGTGTTTTGACTGGTGTATTGACTGGTGTATTGACTGGTGTATTGACTGGTGTATTGCAGACTGGTGTATTGACTGGTGTATTGTCTGGTGTTTTGACTGGTGTTTTGACTGGTGTATTGACTGGTGTATTGACTGGTGTATTGCAGACTGGTGTATTGACTGGTGTATTGTCTGGTGTTTTGACTGGTGTATTGACCGGTGTATTGCAGACTGGTGTATTGACTGGTGTATTGTCTGGTGTTTTGACTGGTGTATTGACTGGTGTATTGACTGGTGTATTGCAGACTGGTGTATTGACTGGTGTATTGTCTGGTGTTTTGACTGGTGTATTGACCGGTGTATTGTCTGGTGTTTTGACTGGTGTATTGACCGGTGTATTGCAGACTGGTGTATTGATTGGTGTATTGACTGGCGTATTGACTCGTATATTGACTGGTTTATTGACTGGTGTATTGCAGACTGGTGTATTGATTGGTGTATTGACTGGTGTATTGCAGACTGGTGTATTGACTGGTGTACTGCAGACCAGTGTATTGACTGGTGTATTGACTGGTGTATTGCAGACTGGTGTATTGACTGGTGTATTGCAGACTGGTGTATTGACTGGTGTACTGCAGACAGGTGTATTGACTGGTGTATTGATGACTGGTGTATTGACTGGTGTATTGACTGGTGTATTGCAGACTGGTGTATTGACTGGTGTACTGCAGACCAGTGTATTGACTGGTGTATTGACTGGTGTATTGCAGACTGGTGTATTGACTGGTGTATTGCAGACTGGTGTATTGACTGGTGTACTGCAGACAGGTGTATTGACTGGTGTATTGATGACTGGTGTATTGACTGGTGTATTGACTGGTGTATTGCAGACTGGTGTATTGACTGGTGTACTGCAGACCAGTGTATTGACTGGTGTATTGACTGGTGTATTGCAGACAGGTGTATTGACTGGTGTATTGCAGACTGGTGTATTGCAGTGTATTTCACAGCTACCAAAGTAGGTAATGTTCCTACATGTATCACTCAAAATAATGGCCAAAAAACCCCATTATACCCGAGACGTGATGCATTTCCACACATCCACAGCCAGGCATCAGTGAAATGACAACCATTCACCCATCTTCATTCAAGTGCGTATCCCACCACAATAAAGCCGTAATGTCAGTGTGAGTAGGGAACCTGAATGTCTGAGCCGGTCTGATCCCGCCAGAGCCGCAATGGTCGTCTAGTTTACAACCCGGCAGCTGAATTACTATGAGGGATGCTGCAGCTGATTGCCTGAACACGAGCGGCGCGTTCAAACACCTGAACACACTACATCAGAGGGAAACTACCTGTCACAGAGCCACCGGTCTGATTACTGACTTAGAGACACAAGCCACAGAGAGAGCAACATGCATGGCTCTCTCTCTCTCCCTCCCTCCCTCCCTCCCTCTCTCTCACTCGCTAACTCGCTCTTTCTGTCTGTCTGTCTCTCTATCTATCTCTCAGTCATTGAGCCCTGGAAAACATGCATAGATCTAGCCCTCTCCCTCTCTCTCAGTTACCACAGACACAGTGCTATGATCAGATGACATGAACATAGAGCTCTTTGGCCGTTCACACCAGTGGTGGGTTTGCCGTTGGAAAAAAAAGAAGCATATGCAGTAAAGTACCTCATACCTACGGTAAAATACAGTGGTGGAATCTGTGATGTTATGTGGCTATTTTGCTTCGACTGGTCCTGGGGCCCTTGTTAAGGTCAACGGCATGATGAACTTTACCAGGTACCAGGACATTTTAACCCAAATCTTGGTTGCCTCTGCCAGGAGTCTGATACTTTGCCGCAAGTGGATCTTCCGGAAATACCATAACCCCAAGCACTAATCAAATTCCACACAGAAATCGTTAAGTGACAGGGATGCCAATCATTTTTGTATTACTTATGAAACAAAATCTCATTCACCAGACTGCCATTTCGTTTTTAATAAATATTATACATTATGTTTACCAGATTAACATTACATTTTTTTAATAACTATTTTCTATGTATGTCAAAATAACCCAATCAAATAATTCATATAAATTCTCATATTTTGCGGTTAAAATAATTGACTTAGTGCTATGAAAAATGCCAGCACCCATAAAAAAACGAAAAAACAAATGTAAGAAATTAAGCAGCTTGGTCGATTAAAAGTTAATTTCTTTATCTGAGTATTGTTTAATTTAAAAACAACCTGGTGAAGGACATAGGCTGAAACATGTCGTTTTAACTGTAAAGCCAATAGAAAAACAACCTGGTGAAGGCCATAGGCTGAAACATGTCGTTTTAACTGTAAAGCCAATAGAAAAACAACCTGGTGAAGGACATAGGCTGAAACATGTCGTTTTAACTGTAAAGCCAATAGAAAAACAACCTGGTGAATGCTAAGGGCCGAAACATAGTTTTTATCAATAAAGAAGCTTTTTTTTTTTTACTTCCCCTGTCCTCCAAGCAAATGTCCTGTTCACTTCTGTAAAGCCAATAGATACATTGGTTTCTTTAATGTCATCTATTTCAAAGGTTTTTCTGATGCAATAAGATTCATAACACAGTTACACAATGGATGTCAATCAATGGCTACCTGCAGCGACAGGTTAATAAGTTAATAAATTACTTTACTGTTCTGTAGAACTAAGTGATGAATCACTTTATAATTTTATAAATACAGTTATTAATGCTGTTGTTTCTATGTGGACTAAAGTTACTAATACCTCTAAGTACAATTTAATTGCAGTGATGGTTGCAAGCAAAAAACTCAAACAGGAAGTACCATTGACGTGCTCAATACAGAAGTGGTCTGACGAAACAGATGCTAAGCTACAGGACTGTTCCGCTAGCACAGACTGAAATAGGATTCATCCGATAACATTAAAGAGTTTAACACATCAGTCACAGGCTTTGTTATTAAGTGAAATTGACGACGTCGTCCCCACAGTGACCGTACGTACATATCCCAACCAGAAGCCATGGATTACAGGCAACATCTGCACTGAGCTATAGGCTAGAGCTTCAGATTTCAAGGAGCGGGACACTAATCCGGACGCTTAGTAGAAATCCCACTATGACCTCCGACGAACCATCAAATGGACGAACATTCAAACAGGCAAAGCATCAATACAGGACTAAAATCGAATAATTACTATGCTCATCGGATCGAATCCTCTGACGCTGGTCGGAAGTGGCAGGGCTTGCGAACTATCACAGACTTTCCAGCCGCGAGCTGCCAAGTGATGCAAGCCTACCAGACGAGCTAAATGCCTTCTATGCTCGTTTCGAGATAAGATCAAATCAAATCAAATGTTATTAGTCACATGCGCCGAATACAACAGGTGTAGACCTTACAGTGAAATGCTTACTTACGAGGCCCCTAACCAACAATGCAGTTTAAAAAAAATACAGATAAAAATAAGAGACAAAAGTAAATAGCAGCAGTGAAATAACAATAGCAAGAATATATACAGGGAGGGGTACCGATACAGAGTCAATGTGGAGGCTATATACAGGGGGTACCAATACAGAGTCAATGTGGAGGCTATATACAGGGTGTTACGGTACAGAGTCAATGTGGAGGCTATATACAGGGGGTACCGATACAGAGACAATGTGGAGGCTATATACAGGGGGTACCGATACAGAGTCAATGTGGAGGCTATATACGGGGGGGTACCGATACAGAGTCAATGTGGAGGCTATATACAGGGGGTACCGGTACAGAGTCAATGTGGAGGCTATATACAGGGGGTACCGATACAGAGTCAATGTGGAGGCTATATACAGGGGGTACCATTACAGAGTCAATGTGGAGGCTATATACAGGGGGTACCGGTACAGAGTCAATGTGGAGACTATATACAGGGGGGTACCGGTACAGAGTCAATGTGGAGGCTATATACAGGGGGTACCGTTACAGAGTCAATGTGGAGACTATATACAGGGGGGTACCGGTACAGAGTCAATGTGGAGGCTATATACAGGGGGTACCGTTACAGAGATAATGTGGAGGCTATATACAAGGGGGGTACCGATACAGAGACAATGTGGAGGCTATTTACAGGGGGTACCGTTACAGAGTCAATGTGGAGACTATATACAGGGGGGTACCGGTACAGAGTCAATGTGGAGGCTATATACAGGGGGGGTACCGATACAGAGACAATGTGGAGGCTATATAAAGGGGGGTACCGATACAGAGACAATGTGCGGGGACACCGGTTATTTGAGGTAGTATGTACATGTAGTTGGAGTTATTAAAGTGACTATGCATAGATGACAACAGAGAGTAGCAGTGGTGTAAAGAGGGGGTGAGGGGGGGGGGCACTGAAAATAGTCCAGGTAGCCATTTGACTAGATGTTCAGGAGTCTTATGGCTTGGGGTAGAAACCTCTTGTTTAGAAGCCTCTTGAACCTAGACTTGGCGCTCTGGCACCGCTTGCCATGCGGTAGCAGAGAGAACAGTCTGTGACTAGGGTGGCTGGAGTCTTTAACAATTTTTAGGGCCTTCCTCTGACACCGCCTGGTGTAGAGGTCCTGGATGGCAAGAAGTTTGGCCCCAGTGATGTACTGGGCCGTTTGCACTACCTTCTGTAGTGCCTTGCGGTCGGAGGCTGAGCAGTTGCCATACCAGGCAGTGATGCAACCAGTCAGGATGCTCTCGATGGTGCAGCTGTAGAACCTTTTGAATATCTGAGGACCCAAGCCAAATCTTTTCAGTCTCCTGAGGTGGAATAGGTTTTGTCGTGCCCTCTTCATGACTGTCTTGGTGAGCTTGGACAATGTTAGTTTGTTGGTGATGTGGACACCAAGGAACTTGAAGCTCTCAACCTGCTCCCTTGCAGCCCCGTCGATGAGAATGTGGGCATTCTCTGTCCTCTTTTTCCTGTAGTCCACAACCATCTCCGTTGTCTTGATCACGTTGAGGAAGAGGTTGTTGTCCTGGCACAACCCGGCCAGGTCTCTGACCTCCTTCCTATAGGCTGTCTCGTCGTTGTCGGTGATCAGGCCTACCACTGTTGAGTCATCGACAAATTGAATTATGGTGTTGGAGTTGTGCCTGGCCATGCAGTCATGAGTGAACAGGAAGTACAGGAGGGGACTGAGCACGCACCCCTGAGGGGCCCATGTGTTGAGGATCAGCATGGCGGATGTGTTTTTACCTACCCTTACCACCTGGGGGCGGCCCGTCAGGAAGTCCAGGATCCAGTTGCAAAGGGAGGTGTTTAGTTCCAGGGTCCTTAGCTTATTGATGAGCTTTGAGGGCACTATGGTGTTGAATGCTGAGCTGTAGCCAATGAATAGCATTCTCACATAGGTGTTCCTTTTGTCAAGGTGGGAAAGGGCAGTGTGGAGTGCAATGGAGATTGCATCATCTGTGGATCTGTTGGGGCGGTATGCAAATTGGAGTGGGTCTAGGGTTTCTGGGATGATGGTGTTAATGTGAGCCATGACCAGCCTTTCAAAGCACTTCATGGCTACAGGTGTTGGTAGTCATTTAGGCAGGTTACCTTAGTGTTCTTGGGACTATGGTGGTCTGCTTAAAACATGTTGGTATTACAGACTCGGACAGGGAGAGGTTGAAAATGTCAGTGAAGACACTTGCCAGTTGGTCCGCGCATGCTCGCCCTGCGGCCTTGTGATTGTTTACCTGTTTAAAGGTCTCACTCACATCGGCTGCGGAGAGCGTGATCACACAGTCTTACGCAACAGCTGGTGCTCTCATGCATGTTTCAGTGTTATTTGCCTCGAAGCGAGCATAGAAGTAGTTTAGCTCATCTGATAGGCTCGTGTCACTGGGCAGCTCTCGGCTGTGCTTCCCTTTGTAGTCTGTAATGGTTTGCAAGCCCTGCCACATCCTACGAGCGTCCGAGCTGGTGTAGTACAATTCAATCTTAGTCCTGTACTGACACTTTGCGGTAGGCCTGTTTCACTGGGCAGCTCTCGGCTGTGCTTCCCATTGTACAAAATCAGTGAAAAAATAAGTTACAAACAACGCAAATAAACAAACAAAAAACACAATCAGCTGCGGGCACGTAAAACGTCTTCTCTGGCGCAATCGGTAAGAAACACTGAACCATGCATGAAAGCACCAGCTGTTATGGAAGACTGTGTGATCTCGCTCTCCATAAGACCTTGGAACAAGTTAACATTCACAAGGCCGCGGGCCAGACGTACTACCAGGATGTGTACACAGAGCATGCGCTGACCAGCTGGCAAGTGTCTTCACTGACATTTTCAACCTCTCCCTGACCCAGTCGAATACCTACGTTTCAAGGAGACCACCATAGTAGAGGTCTTCATGGATCCACCTGTACCCAAATACCCGAGACCCAATAAGGGATCCGAGCGGGTCCGGATCCAGAATTCTAAATAATGTCACGGGTCTGACTTAATATTCTGAATGGAGTTGCTGTTATTTGTAACTGTAGAATGAGAAAGTGCACTGCAGCCTCAATTAGCCTGCACATTGACTCAGTACTGGTACCCTGTGTATATAGCCATGTTATTACCTCATAACCCTGCACATTGACTCAGTACTGGTACCCTGTGTATATAGTCAAGTTATTACCTCAAACCCCTGCACATTGACTCAGTACTGGTACCCTGTGTATATATCCAAGTTATTACCTCGTACCCCTGCACATTGACTCAGTACTGGTACCCGGTGTATATAGTCAAGTTATTACCTCATACCCCTGCACATTGACTCAGTACTGGTACCCTGTGTATATAGCCAAGTTATTACCTCGTACCCCTGCACATGGACTCAGTACTGGTACCCTGTGTATATAGTCAAGTTATTACCTCATACCCCTGCACATTGACTCAGCACGGTTACCCTGTGTATATAGCCACGTTATTGCTACTCATTGGCTACTCAAACAGCGTGATTACTAACTACTGTAGACAGGTAACGTGAAACAGTGAGAAATTGTCTATCAGGAACAGGGACATTAACTAAACAACAAGGTAATAAGTCTTTTTTTATTATATGTGAGTCATTATCAACCTTTTGGACATATAGGGAGCATTACTTTTGTCACCAGGAACCTCCCTATTTTACTACATCACTGGTAGCCATGTCACATCAACCTCCCTATTTTACTACATCACTGGTAGCCATGTCATATCAACCTCCCTATTTTACTACATCACTGGTAGCCATGTCATATCAACCTCCCTATTTTACTACATCACTGGTAGCCATGTCATATCAACCTCCCTATTTTACTACATCACTGGTAGCCATATCTATACCTATTTACCTGTGTGTCTGTATGTTCACTAAGTACTGCAGTAACATACCTGTGTGTCTATATGTCCACTAAGTACTGCAGTAACATACCTGTGTGTCTATATGTCCACTAAGTTCTGCAGTAACATACCTGTGTGTCTATATATTCACTAAGTACTGTAGTAACATACCTGTGTGTGTCTGTATGTCCACTAAGTACTGCAGTAATGTGCCTGTGTGTCTATATGTCCACTAAGTACTGCAGTAATGTACCTTTGTATCTGTATGTAGGTTGAATGTGGGTTGGTAAGTTTCTAGCTGCCTGAGGCTCAGTAAGCCTTCTGTTATGTACTGTAATTCTCATTATCTGGCACAACTCACACTACAGCACTGTCATAAAGAAATCCTGGGGGCCGCGTCCCAAATGGCACCCTATTCCCTATACAGTACACTACAATTTAAACCCTAGTGAGAGCCTTAGTGCACTATATAGGGAATAGGGTACCATTTGGGACGCAGACCCTATCAAAAGTCCTCTATAAAAAGAGTGTGACTAAGACACAAAGAACAACGTTGCTATTTAGAGATTAAGGACGGATCGAGAGGAATCCGTCAAAAGCAGACCATTTATTTTGTCTCCAAATATTTAGTCTTGCTGTTTTCCCTGTCGTTGACAAGCACAATTAGTTCTAAGTCTAGGAGAATGCAGAAGTCCTATCAGTATGCAAATGTCGTTGCCTGCATTCACAAAATAGTTACCCATCTCCTTGACGATGAGATGAGCAAAAGTACTAAGAGATTCTAACCAAGGATCTGAACAAACATAGATCTATTTTCTATTCAGAAGTTCGATCTGCCGCGGTGCAGCTCAGTCTGCAGCAGATGTAGGGGTTAAGTGCCTTGCTAGAGGGCGTAACGATAGGAGATGGCATCTACAATACTAATGCCAGCAAGCAACCCTTCTATTCCTGGCCTTATACTGATTATACTGATTAATACTGATACTGCATTATACTGATTATACTGATAAACAACTGATGGAGCCACCAGTCTAACGGTCATTATACTGTTAACAAGACAACACCAACAGTCATTATACTGTTAACATGACAACACCAACAGTCATTATACTGTTAACATGACAACACCAACAGTCATTATACTGTTAACAAGACAACACCAACAGTCTAACAGTCATTATACTGTTAACAATACAACACCAACAGTCATTATACTGTTAACAAGACAACACCAACAGTCATTATACTGTTAACATGACAACACCAACAGTCATTATACTGTTAACATGACAACACCAACAGTCATTATACTGTTAACATGACAACACCAACAGTCATTATACTGTTAACAAGACAACACCAACAGTCTAACAATCATTATACTGTTAACAAGACAACACCAACAGTCATTATACTGTTAACATGACAACACCAACAGTCATTATACTGTTAACATGACAACACCAACAGTCATTATACTGTTAACATGACAACACCAACAGTCATTATACTGTTAACATGACAACACCAACAGTCTAACAGTCATTATACTGTTAACATGACAACACCAACAGTCATTATACTGTTAACAAGACAACACCAACAGTCATTATACTGTTAACAAGACAACACCAACAGTCATTATACTGTTAACATGACAACACCAACAGTCATTATACTGTTAGCATGACAACACCAACAGTCATTATACTGTTAACATGACAACACCAACAGTCATTATACTGTTAACAAGACAACACCAACAGTCATTATACTGTTAACATGACAACACCAACAGTCATTATACTGTTAACATGACAACACCAACAGTCTAACAGTCATTATACTGTTAACATGACAACACCAACAGTCATTATACTGTTAACATGACAACACCAACAGTCATTATACTGTTAACATGACAACACCAACAGTCATTATACTGTTAACATGACAACACCAACAGTCATTATACTGTTAACATGACAACACCAACAGTCTAACAGTCATTATACTGTTAACATGACAACACCAACAGTCATTATACTGTTAACAAGACAACACCAACAGTCTAACAGTCATTAACAAGTGATGGAGACAGCAGAGTAACAGTCATTATACTGTCAACAAGACGGAGCCAACAGTCTAGAATAATCTCCCAGAAAGCTAGTTAGATTGTTTATCTCTTGAATACTTAATTTTGCTTCTGCTCTTCTCCTCTGAATTGCTTCTGTCGTTAGGGTCTGACCTGTGTCTAGTTTCAGGGAACTCCAGGCATGCTGGAAATAAATGAGAGGGCTTTTTGTTCCTCTGTGGCATTATTTTGGAGTGTTTCACTGTGAGATCTCTGCCACAATAACAGCTCATAGCAGGCTTGGTAATAGAAGTGTCCAATCAGACACTGTGAGATCTCTGCCACAGTAACAGCTCATAGCAGGCTTGGGAATAGAAGTGTACAATCAGATTTCACCGGTTCTGACTATAAATCACCCAACAATACAGTGTCTCTATGAAACAGTGGTTCTGACGAGAAATTTCCAACAATTGTATTATTTTACCTAATTTAACTAGGGAAGTCAGTTAAGAACAAATTCTTATTTTCAATGACGGCCTAGGAACAGTGGGTTAACGGCCTTGTTCAGGGGCAAAACCCGGAAGCCTACAAGAAATCCCGCTATGCCCTGCGACGAACCATCAAACAGGAAAAGCGTCAATACAGGGCTAAGATTGGATCATACTACACCGGCTTCGACCCTCGTCGGATGTGGCAGGGCTTGGAAACTATTACAGACTACAAAGGGAAGCACAGCCGCGAGCTGCCCAGTGACACGAGCCTACCAGACGAGCTAAATCACTTCTATGCTCGCTTCGAGGCAAGCAACACTGAGGCATGCATGAGAGCATCAGCTGTTCCGGACGACTGTGTGATCACGCTCTCTGTAGCCGGTGTGAGTAAGACCTTTAAACAGGTTAACATACACAAGGCTGCGGGGCCAGATGGATTACCAGGACGTGTGCTCCGGGCATGTGCTGACCAACTGGCAGGTGTCTTCACTGACATTTTCAACCTCTCCCTGACTGAGTCTGTTTCAAGCAGATCACCATAGTCCCTGTACCCAAGGAAGCGAAGGTAACCTGCCTAAATGACTACCGCCCCGTAGCACTCACGTCTGTAACCATGAAGTGCTTTGAAAGGCTGGCCATGTCTCACATCAACACCATTATTCCAGAAACCATAGACCCACTCCAATTTGCATACCGCCCAAACAGATCCACAGATGATGCAATCTCTATTGCACTCCACACTGCCCTTTCCCACCTGGACAAAAGGAACACCTATGTGAGAACGCTATTCATTGACTACAGCTCAGCGTTCAACACCATAGTGCCCTCAAAGCTCATCACTAAGCTAAGGAACCTGGGACTAAACACCTCCCTCTGCAACTGGATCCTGGACTTCCTGACGGGCCGCCCCCAGGTGGTGAGGGTAGGTAGCAACACATTTGCCACGCTGATCCTCAACACTGGAGCTCCCCAGGGGTGCGTGCTAAGTCCCCTCCTGTATTCCCTGTTCACCCATAACTGCATGGCCAGGCACGACTCCAACACCATCATTAAGTTTGCTGATGACACAACAGTGGTAGGCCTGATCACCGACAATGATGAGACAGCCTATAGGGAGGAGGTCAGAGACCTGGCCGGGTGGTGCCAGAATAACAACCTATCCCTCAACGTAACCAAGACTAAGGAGATGATTGTGGACTACGGGAAAAGGAGCACCGAGCACGTCCCCATTCTCATCGACGGGGCTGTAGTGGAGCAGGTTGAGAGCTACAAATTCCTTGGTGTCCACATCAACAACAAACTAGAATGGTCCAAACACACCAAGACAGTTGTGAAGAGGGCACGACAAAGCCTAATCCACTTCAGGAAACTAAAAAGATTTGGCATGGGTCCTGAGATCCTCAAAAGGTTCTACAGCTGCAACATCGAGAGCATCCTGACTGGTTGCATCACTGCCTGGTACGGCAACTGCTCGGCCTCCGACCGCAAGACACTTCAGAGGGTAGTGCGTATGGCCCAGTGCATCACTGGGGCCAAGCTTCCTGCCATCCAGGACCTTTACACCAGGCGGTGTCAGAGGAAGACCCTAAAAATTGTCAAAGACCCCAGCCACCCCAGTCATAGACTGTTCTCTCTACTACCGCATGGCAAGCGATACCGGAGTGCCAAGTCTATGACAAAAAGGCTTCTCAACAGTTTTTACCCCCAAGCCATAATACTCCTGAACAGGTTACCAAATGGTTACCCAGACTATTTGCACTGTGTGCCCCCCCAACCCCTCTTTTACGCTACTGCTACTCTCTGTTCATCATATATGCATAGTCACTTTAACCATATCTACATACTACCTCAATCAGCCTGACTAACCGGTGTCTGTATATAGCCTCGCTACTCTTATTTTCAAATGTCTTTTTACTGTTGCTTTATTTCTTTACTTACACACACACACACACACACACACACACACACACACACACACACACACACACACACACACACACACACACACACACACACACACACACACACACACACACACACACACACACACACAAACATACCTTTCTTTTCGCACTATTGGTTAGAGCCTGTAAGTAAAGCATTTCACTGTAACGTCTACACCTGTTGTATTCGGCGCACGTGACAAATAAACTTTGATTTGATTTGATTTGAAAACGACAGATTTTTACCTTGTCAGCTCGGGGATTTGATCTTGCAACCTTTCGGTTACTAGTCCAACGCTCTAAACACTAGGCTAGGATTAAACAGTGGTTATGACTATAAATCTCCCAACAATACAGTCTCTCTATGAAACAGTGGTTCTGACTATTAATCACCCAACAATACAGTCTCTCTATGAAACAGTGGTTCTGACTATAAATCTCCCAACAATACAGTCTCTCTATGAAACAGTGGTTCTGACTATAAATCACCCAACAATACAGTCCCTCTATGAAACAGTGGTTCTGACTATAAATCTCCCAACAAAACAGTCCCTCTATGAAACAGTGGTTCTGACTATAAATCTCCCAACAATACAGTCTCTCTATGAAACAGTGGTTCTGACTATGAATCTCCCAACAATACAGTCCCTCTATGAAACAGTGGTTCTGACTATAAATCACCCAACAATACAGTCCCTCTATGAAACAGTGGTTCTGACTATAAATCTCCCAACAATACAGTCCCTCTATGAAACAGTGGTTCTGACTATAAATCTCCCAACAATACAGTCCCTCTATGAAACAGTGGTTCTGACTATAAATCTCCCAACAATACAGTCCCTCTATGAAACAGTGGTTCTGACTATGAATCTCCCAACAATACAGTCCCTCTATGAAACAGTGGTTCTGACTATAAATCTCCCAACAATACAGTCTCTCTATGAAACAGTGGTTCTGACTATGAATCTCCCAACAATACAGTCCCTCTATGAAACAGTGGTTCTGACTATGAATCTCCCAACAATACAGTCCCTCTATGAAACAGTGGTTCTGACTATAAATCTCCCAACAATAGTCTCTCTATGAAACAGTGGTTCTGACTATGAATCTCCCAACAATACAGTCTCTCTATGAAACAGTGGTTCTGACTATAAATCTCCCAACAATACAGTCTCTCTATGAAACAGTGGTTCTGACTATGAATCTCCCAACAATACAGTCCCTCTATGAAACAGTGGTTCTGACTATAAATCTCCCAACAATACAGTCCCTCTATGAAACAGTGGTTCTGACTATACATCTCCCAACAATACAGTCCCTCTATGAAACAGTGGTTCTGACTATAAATCTCCCAACAATACAGTCCCTCTATGAAACAGTGGTTCTGACTATAAATCTCCCAACAATACAGTCCCTCTATGAAACAGTGGTTCTGACTATAAATCTCCCAACAATACAGTCCCTCTATGAAACAGTGGTTCTGACTATAAATCTCCCAACAATACAGTCCCTCTATGAAACAGTGGTTCTGACTATAAATCTCCCAACAATACAGTCCCTCTATGAAACAGTGGTTCTGACTATAAATCTCCCAACAATACAGTCCCTCTATGAAACAGTGGTTCTGACTATAAATCTCCCAACAATACAGTCCCTCTATGAAACTGCTCTCTTCCTGTCACCACACGGACACAAACAAGACATTCATTGTTGTGGGGAAAAAAAATGAAAGATTAACTTTTTTCACAGCATCATTGAAGCTCCGTCCTCGTGGTATTTACAGTATCTCTCTCGCTACTATCCATCTCCCTCTCCCTCTCTCTCTCCTTCCCTCTCCATCCCCCCCCATCAAACAGACTTATTTCAACATATTTCAAGGCCTTCTTTCCCCCCGGAGATCAGTTGTTTCTTACCTCGTCCGGAAATGTGCCGGATGTGGGTGTCCGTCATACAAAGATAAAAAATCATATTCCTCTTCCACAGCGAAAGATTGAAAAACAATATGAATCCTGTTCATTTGTTCTGCTACTAATACCCAGGTACAGTTGGCGCCGTTGGGATATCCGTATGGGAAACCTGGGCTTTCTATGGTGCCGTTCTTGCCTTTAAATGTCCCTCCACACGTATGAATGAACCCTGGAAAGACAAGAAAACAAAAACCATGAGATCAGACACTTTTTTTTTTTTTACACTCAAAACATCATTTCTTCAACACTCCACCCGTACAGGTAACACATTTTGAACACTCAACAATTTTATCCAATACACTTTTATCCAATACACTGCAGCATTTCTCTAATTCCCTTCACAGTAACACTGATGTTTTGAGACAAACAACAGGTCTGGTAAATTGGTACCACCAGCTGGTCTGCACCTTCCCCATCCTACCCACTACCCACTACCCACTCTCCTGGTCTGCACCTTCCCCAGCCTACCCACTACCCACTACCCACTCTCCAGGTCTGCACCTTCCCCAGCCTACCCACTACCCACTCTCCTGGTCTGCACCTTCCCCACCCTACCCACTACCCACTACCCACTCTCCTGGTCTGTAGCTTCCCCAGCCTACCCACTACCCACTCTCCAGGTCTGCACCTTCCCCAGCCTACCCACTACCCACTACCCACTCTCCCGGTCTGCACCTTCCCCAGCCTACCCACTACCCACTACCCACTCTCCTGGTCTGTAGCTTCCCCACCCTACCCACTACCCACTCTCCTGGTCTGCACCTTCCCCAGCCTACCCACTACCCACTCTCCTGGTCTGCACCTTCCCCAGCCTACCCACTACCCACTACCCACTCTCCTGGTCTGCACCTTCCCCAGCCTACCCACTACCCACTCTCCTGGTCTGCACCTTCCCCAGCCTACCCACTACCCACTCTCCTGGTCTGCACCTTCCCCAGCCTACCCACTACCCACTACCCACTCTCCTGGTCTGCACCTTCCCCAGCCTACCCACTACCCACTACCCACTCTCCTGGTCTCTACCTTCCCCACCCTACCCACTACCCACTACCCACTCTCCTGGTCTGTAGCTTCCCCATCCCACCCACTACCCACTCTCCTGGTCTGCACCTTCCCCAGCCTACCCACTACCCACTCTCCTGGTCTGCACCTTCCCCACCCTACCCACTACCCACTACCCACTCTCCTGGTCTGCACCTTCCCCACCCTACCCACTACCCACTACCCACTCTCCTGGTCTGCACCTTCCCCACCCTACCCACTACCCACTCTCCTGGTCTGTAGCTTCCCCAGCCTACCCACTACCCACTCTCCTGGTCTGCACCTTCCCCACCCTACCCACTACCCACTACCCACTCTCCTGGTCTGTACCTTCCCCAGCCTACCCACTACCCACTCTCCTGGTCTGCACCTTCCCCAGCCTACCCACTACCCACTACCCACTCTCCTGGTCTGCACCTTCCCCAGCCTACCCACTACCCACTACCCACTCTCCTGGTCTGCACCTTCCCCAGCCTACCCACTACCCACTACCCACTCTCCTGGTCTCTACCTTCCCCACCCTACCCACTACCCACTCTCCTGGTCTGTAGCTTCCCCATCCCACCCACTACCCACTCTCCTGGTCTGCACCTTCCCCAGCCTACCCACTACCCACTCTCCTGGTCTGCACCTTCCCCACCCTACCCACTACCCACTACCCACTCTCCTGGTCTGCACCTTCCCCAGCCTACCCACTACCCACTCTCCTGGTCTGCACCTTCCCCAGCCTACCCACTACCCACTCTCCTGGTCTGCACCTTCCCCATCCTACCCACTACCCACTACCCACTCTCCTGGTCTGCACCTTCCCCACCCTACCCACTACCCACTACCCACTCTCCTGGTCTGCACCTTCCCCAGCCTACCCACTACCCACTCTCCTGGTCTGCACCTTCCCCAGCCTACCCACTACCCACTACCCACTCTCCTGGTCTGTAGCTTCCCCACCCTACCCACTACCCACTCTCCCGGTCTGCACCTTCCCCACCCTACCACTACCCACTACCCACTCTCCAGGTCTGCACCTTCCCCAGCCTACCCACTACCCACTACCCACTCTCCCGGTCTGTACCTTCCCCAGCCTACCCACTACCCACTCTCCCGGTCTGCACCTTCCCCACCCTACCCACTACCCACTACCCACTCTCCTGGTCTGTAGCTTCCCCACCCTACCCACTACCCACTACCCACTCTCCTGGTCTGCACCTTCCCCACCCTACCCACTACCCACTCTCCTGGTCTGCACCTTCCCCACCCTACCCACTACCCACTCTCCTGGTCTGCACCTTCCCCACCCTACCCACTACCCACTACCCACTCTCCTGGTCTGCACCTTCCCCAGCCTACCCACTACCCACTCTCCTGGTCTGCACCTTCCCCAGCCTACCCACTACCCACTACCCACTCTCCTGGTCTGCACCTTCCCCACCCTACCCACTACCCACTACCCACTCTCCTGGTCTGCACCTTCCCCAGCCTACCCACTACCCACTACCCACTCTCCTGGTCTGCACCTTCCCCAGCCTACCCACTACCCACTACCCACTCTCCTGGTCTCTACCTTCCCCACCCTACCCACTACCCACTACCCACTCTCCTGGTCTGTAGCTTCCCCATCCCACCCACTACCCACTCTCCTGGTCTGCACCTTCCCCAGCCTACCCACTACCCACTACCCACTCTCCTGGTCTGCACCTTCCCCATCCTACCCACTACCCACTACCCACTCTCCTGGTCTGCACCTTCCCCAGCCTACCCACTACCCACTCTCCTGGTCTGCACCTTCCCCACCCTACCCACTACCCACTACCCACTCTCCTGGTCTGCACCTTCCCCACCCTACCCACTACCCACTACCCACTCTCCTGGTCTGCACCTTCCCAGCCTACCCACTACCCACTACCCACTCTCCTGGTCTGCACCTTCCCCAGCCTACCCACTACCCACTACCCACTCTCCTGGTCTGCACCTTCCCCACCCTACCCACTACCCACTACCCACTCTCCCGGTCTGCACCTTCCCCACCCTACCCACTACCCACTCTCCTGGTCTGCACCTTCCCCACCCTACCCACTACCCACTACCCACTCTCCTGGTCTGCACCTTCCCCAGCCTACCCACTACCCACTACCCACTCTCCTGGTCTGTACCTTCCCCACCCTACCCACTACCCACTACCCACTCTCCAGGTCTGCACCTTCCCCACCCTACCCACTACCCACTACCCACTCTCCTGGTCTGTACCTTCCCCACCCTACCCACTACCCACTACCCACTCTCCTGGTCTCTACCTTCCCCACCCTACCCACTACCCACTACCCACTCTCCTGGTCTGCACCTTCCCCACCCTACCCACTACCCACTACCCACTCTCCTGGTCTCTACCTTCCCCACCCTACCCACTACCCACTCTCCTGGTCTGCACCTTCCCCACCCTACCCACTAGCCACTCTCCTGGTCTGTACCTTCCCCAGCCTACCCACTACCCACTACCCACTCTCCTGGTCTGCACCTTCCCCAGCCTACCCACTACCCACTCTCCTGGTCTGCACCTTCCCCAGCCTACCCACTACCCACTACCCACTCTCCTGGTCTGCACCTTCCCCAGCCTACCCACTACCCACTACCCACTCTCCTGGTCTGCACCTTCCCCACCCTACCCACTACCCACTACCCACTCTCCTGGTCTGCACCTTCCCCACCCTACCCACTACCCACTACCCACTCTCCTGGTCTGCACCTTCCCCAGCCTACCCACTACCCACTCTCCTGGTCTGCACCTTCCCCAGCCTACCCACTACCCACTACCCACTCTCCTGGTCTGTACCTTCCCCAGCCTACCCACTACCCACTACCCACTCTCCAGGTCTGCACCTTCCCCAGCCTACCCACTACCCACTCTCCTGGTCTGCACCTTCCCCACCCTACCCACTACCCACTACCCACTACCCACTCTCCTGGTCTGCACCTTCCCCACCCTACCCCTACCCACTACCCACTCTCCTGGTCTGCACCTTCCCCAGCCTACCCACTACCCACTCTCCTGGTCTGCACCTTCCCCACCCTACCCACTACCCACTCTCCTGGTCTGCACCTTCCCCACCCTACCCACTACCCACTACCCACTCTCCTGGTCTGTACCTTCCCCACCCTACCCACTACCCACTACCCACTCTCCTGGTCTGCACCTTCCCCACCCTACCCACTACCCACTCTCCAGGTCTGCACCTTCCCCAGCCTACCCACTACCCACTACCCACTCTCCCGGTCTGCACCTTCCCCAGCCTACCCACTACCCCTACCCACTCTCCTGGTCTGTACCTTCCCCCACCCTACCCCACTACCCACTCTCCTGGGTCTGCACCTTCCCCAGCCTACCCACTACCCACTCTCCTGGTCTGCACCTTCCCCAGCCTACCCACTACCCACTACCCACTCTCCTGGTCTGCACCTTCCCCAGCCTACCCACTACCCACTCTCCTGGTCTGCACCTTCCCCAGCCTACCCACTACCCACTCTCCTGGTCTGCACCTTCCCCAGCCTACCCACTACCCACTCTCCTGGTCTGCACCTTCCCCACCCTACCCACTACCCACTCTCCTGGTCTGCACCTTCCCCAGCCTACCCACTACCCACTACCCACTCTCCTGGTCTGCACCTTCCCCAGCCTACCCACTACCCACTCTCCTGGTCTGCACCTTCCCCAGCCTACCCACTACCCACTACCCACTCTCCAGGTCTGCACCTTCCCCACCCTACCCACTACCCACTCTCCTGGTCTGCACCTTCCCCAGCCTACCCACTACCCACTACCCACTCTCCTGGTCTGCACCTTCCCCAGCCTACCCACTACCCACTACCCACTCTCCAGGTCTGCACCTTCCCCATCCTACCCACTACCCACTACCCACTCTCCAGGTCTGCACCTTCCCCACCCTACCCACTACCCACTCTCCTGGTCTGCACCTTCCCCACCCTACCCACTACCCACTCTCCTGGTCTGCACCTTCCCCACCCTACCCACTACCCACTCTCCTGGTCTGCACCTTCCCCACCCTACCCACTACCCACTCTCCTGGTCTGCACCTTCCCCACCCTACCCACTACCCACTCTCCTGGTCTGCACCTTCCCCACCCTACCCACTACCCACTCTCCTGGTCTGCACCTTCCCCACCCTACCCACTACCCACTACCCACTCTCCTGGTCTGTAGCTTCCCCAGCCCACCCACTACCCACTACCCACTCAAGGTATTCCTAATACATGCACCAGTCTTCCCTCTTCTCTCCTACTGTCTGCAGGCAGGCTGGCAAAAAACTCATTACCTTAACATGATGGGTCAGACACTTACCACACTGGTCAGACTACAAATACTTTGATTATTTGGGTTAGGCTTTGTGGTGAAAAATGTAATTTCCATTAATTAGGAGATTTTCAATGCACAAACACACGCAGTCACATACACACAAAAACAACACACATCACACACACACTACACACTCTGCCTATGACAAGGACAAGCCAAAGCTTAGCTGTTTTATTGAAACGCAACTCTGCAAATGGTCTATTAATACAAATCCAAGTGTAATTAAGATGCATGATTTATCCCCCTTCACTGCCTTTCCCCTACAGGAGTAATTACCGTCCATCTTAATTAACAGGTCAATTATGTTTAGGTTTCCATTGTGTTGACCAGAAGACAGATTCTACTGTCGTCTCCCTTGAGATTTGAGTCTGGTCGAGTACCAACTGGTACCCTGTTCCCTCTTACTGTGCATTTGGAAAGTATTCAGACACCCTTCCCTTTTTACACATTTTGTTACGTTACAGCCTTATTTTGAAATAGATTACATTTTTTTGCCTCATCAATCTAGACACAATACCCCATAATGACATCACAATACCCCATAATGACATCACAATACCCCATAATGACATCACAATATCCCATAATGACATCACAATACACCATAATGACATCACAATACCCCATAATGACATCACAATATCCCATAATGACATCACAATACACCATAATGACATCACAATACCCCATAATGACATCACAAAACCCCATAATGACATCACAATATCCCATAATGACAAAGCGAAAACTTGTTTTTTAAACATTTTTGCAAATGTATTAATAAAAAACTTAAATTCCTTATTTTTACATAAGTATTCAGACCCTTTGCTATCAGACTTGAAATTGAGCTCAGGTGCATCCTGTTTCCATTGATCATCCTTGAGATGTTTCTACAACTTGATTGGAGTCCACCTGTGGTACATTCACTTGATTGGACATGATTTGGAAAGGCACACACCTGTCTATATAAGGTCCCACAGTTGATAGTGCACGTCAGAGCAAAAACCAAGCCATGAGGTCGAAGGAATTGTCCATAGAGCTCAGAGACAGGATTGTGTCGAGGCACAGATCAGGAGAAGGGTACCAAAACAATGTCTGTAGCATTGAAGGTCCCCAAGACCAGCACACTTGGAGTTTGCCAAAAGGCACCTAAAGGACTCTCAGACCATGAGAAACTAGATTCTCTGGTCTGATGAAACCAAGATTGAACTCTTTGGCCTGAATGCCAAGCATCACGTCTGGAGGAAACCTGGCACCATCCCTACAAGGTGGTGGCAGCATCATGCTGTAGGGATGTTTTTCAGCGGCAGGGACTGGGAGACAAGTCAGGATCGAGGGACAGATGAAAGGAGCAAAGTACAGAGAGATCCTTGATGAAAACCTGCTCCAGAGCGCTCAGGACCTCAGACTGGGCTGAAGGGTCACCAACAGGACACCGACCTTAAGCGCACAGCCAAGACAACACAGAATTGGCTTCGGGACAAGTCTCTGAATGTCCTTGAGTGGCCCAGCCAGAGCCTAGACTTGAACCCGATCGAACATCTCTGAAAATAGCTGTGTAGCAACGCTCCCCATCCAACCTGACAGAGCTTGAGAGGATCTGCAGAGAAGAATGGGAGAAACTCCCCAAATACAGGTGTGCCAAGCTTGTAGCGTCATACCCAAGAAGACTTGAGGCTGTAATCGCTGCCAAAAGTGCTTCAACAAAGTACTGAGTAAAGGGTCTGAATACTTATGTAAATGTGATATTATTTATTTATTTTTTATACATTTGCAAAATTTTCTAAAAACCTGTTTTTGCTTTGTCATTATGGAGTATTTGTGTGTAGATTAATGAGGGGAAAAGCAATTTAATCCATTTTAGAATAAGGCTGCAACGTAACAAACAAGAGGAAAAAGTCAAGAGGTCTGAATACTTTCCGAATGCCCTGTATATAGACCAGGGCCCATAGGGTAGTGGACTACTATAGACCAGGGCCCATAGGGTAGTGGACTACTATAGACCAGGGCCCATAGGGTAGTGGACTACTATAGACCAGGGCCCATAGGGTAGTGGACTACTATAGACCAGGGTCTATAGGGTAATGTACTACTATAGACCAGGGTCTATAGGGTAATGTACTACTATAGACCAGGGCCCATAGGGTAATGGACTACTATAGACCAGGGCCCATAGGGTAGTGGACTACTATAGACCAGGGCCCATAGGGTAGTGGACTACTATAGACCAGGGTCTATAGGGTAATGTACTACTGTAGACCAGGGTCTATAGGGTAGTGGACTACTATAGACCAGGGTAATGCATTAGGGAATAAGGTGCTATTTGGAACAGAATCAGAATCAAACCTCAGGGGAGAAGCTCTGATTGGTTGCGTGACTATTGAACAGCCAACTTCCAATCAGGGCTAAAAAAAAAAAAGTTCACATGTGTTTGCTGACGCTGCTGAATACTTGCTGTTTATCTGGTGAAGAAATACATAAAGACATGTTTTAAAATGTACGCCAACACATCCCCAAATCCATTGAACAAAGCGTAACTAAGAACATTAACACACCGCTCAATGAGGAGCGCACAGGCCAAGGTTGAGTTGTCGCAGAGCTTAAATGATGTGAGGCTGTGGACTATTCAAACTGGGAGACTCTACGTAGCTTTTGTCCTCAGGGAGACAGAAACCTACTGTAGCTGTGGACTATTCAAACTGGGAGATTTCATGTAGCTATTGTCCTCAGGGAGAGACTTTAACTCACAGCTCAACCTCTCTCTCTCTCTTCTCTCTCTCTCCTGTCTCCTCTCTCTTCTCTCTCTTTTTCTCTCTCCTTCCTCTCTCTCTCCCTCACTCTTTCTCCCTCCATCTCTGAGTAAGCCATCTATTATGTGAATATGAATCAGGTTCCTTCTCAACACAGCAGCGAATTAAAAATGCTTGTAATGTGTTACACGCTGACGTTTCTATAAAAGCTTTTTTTTTGTATCTATGAAAATAAATTGTAAACATTTATCTTGTTGATTCAACTTCAAAGGAAACATATGAACAAGTATTCTGGTCTTTCAGAGGAGAGGACATGCATGAATTTCATTAAGCTGTGTTTTATGATACACTATGTGTTCATTTTGTAGGTTAATGCCATTGCAGAAGGCTTCGTGCTCCTTTCATCCATCGCCCCAATAATCTAGATTATACAGTGTTCTCCCTGGGGCAGCCGAAGACACACAAAGACAGAGATCCATGAAACCGACGCCTACCGTTAAAACATTTCAAATGAACCATTATTTAGCCTTTGTTTTTTTTTAAAACATTATAGTCTATTGATTTGGTATATGTTGAAGTATATGTACGCTGACCTCACAAAATGAATTGTCATGAAAATGGACCATAAAGTTATGGTGTGGAGGGGAGGGGGGGGGGGCTGTTGTAATGGAACAACGACACCGAAACCACCAGTGTAATTCCTACTTCCCAAACCGTCCTTTGCGATAAGGAAGTGCATTAACGACACGCTGTGAATGTGCAGCAGAGAAAAGGGATCAGATATATGAATCAGCATCCCAATACATAATTCCCAATATAATATAAGGCAGGTTGGTGATGAGCTCCAGCTGCAAATCCACTAGTTACATTTACAGCCATATCACATCCAGCTATACTGGTCTATAGTCCTTACAGCCATATCACATCCAGCTATACTGGTCTATAGTCCATACAGCCATATCACATCCAGCTATACTGGTCTATAGTCCATACAACCATATCACATCCAGCTATACTGGTCTATAGTCCTTACAGCCATATCACACCCAGCTATACTGGTCTATAGTCCTTACAGCCATATCACATCCAGCTATACTGGTCTATAGTCCTTACAGCCATATCACATCCAGCTATACTGGTCTATAGTCCTTACAGCCATATCACATCCAGCTATACTGGTCTATAGTCCTTACAGCCATATCACATCCAGCTATACTGGTCTATAGTCTAGTCCTTACAGCCATATCACATCCAGCTATACTGGTCTATAGTCCATACAGCCATATCACATCCAGCTATACTGGTCTATAGTCTAGTCCTTATAGCCATATCACATCCAGCTATACTGGTCTATAGTCTAGTCCATACAGCCATATCACATCCAGCTATACTGGTCTATAGTCTAGTCCTTACAGCCATATCACATCCAGCTATACTGGTCTATAGTCCTTACAGCCATATCACATCCAGCTATACTGGTCTATAGTCCTTACAGCCATATCACATCCAGCTATACTGGTCTATAGTCCTTACAACCATATCACATCCAGCTATACTGGTCTATAGTCTAGTCCTTACAGCCATATCACATCCAGCTATACTGGTCTATAGTCTAGTCCTTACAGCCATATCACATCCAGCTATACTGGTCTATAGTCCTTACAGCCATATCACATCCAGCTATACTGGTCTATAGTCTAGTCCTTACAGCCATATCACATCCAGCTATACTGGTCTATAGTCTAGTCCTTACAGCCATATCACATCCAGCTATACTGGTCTATAGTCTAGTCCTTATAGCCATATCACATCCAGCTATACTGGTCTATAGTCCTTACAGCCATATCACATCCAGCTATAATGGTCTATAGTCCTTACAGCCATATCACATCCAGCTATACTGGTCTATAGTCTAGTCCTTACAGCCATATCACATCCAGCTATACTGGTCTATAGTCTAGTCCATACAGCCATATCACATCCAGCTATACTGGTCTATAGTCCTTACAGCCATATCACATCCAGCTATACTGGTCTATAGTCTAGTCCTTACAGCCATATCACATCCAGCTATACTGGTCTATAGTCCTTACAGCCATATCACATCCAGCTATACTGGTCTATAGTCTAGTCCATACAGCCATATCACATCCAGCTATACTGGTCTATAGTCCTTACAGCCATATCACATCCAGCTATACTGGTCTATAGTCTAGTCCTTACAGCCATATCACATCCAGCTATACTGGACCTAAAAGGTAAGTCAGCCAACAGTAGATAGATAGAGTCTTTATACTGAGAGATCCCCCATCAGGCTCTCTCTGACTACAGTAGCAGGATAGACAGTAGATAGATAGAGTCTTTATACTGAGCACTGGAAAGGTCACGCTTATGGTCTTATAGTGGATTTCTCTCTGCTCTGTTTCTCTCTTTCTCTCTGTCTCTGTCTCTCTGTGTTTCTCTGTCTCTGTTTCTATGTCTCTGTTTCTCTCTTTCTTCCCCCTTCTTTAGTCATACAGGTTACCACATTAGCACAGTGAGAATGGATATCTCCATGTGAGAATGGATATCTCCGTGAGAATGGATATCTCAGTGAGAATGGATATCTCCGTGTGAATGGATATCTCCATGTGAGAATGGATATCTCCGTGAGAATGGATATCTCAGTGAGAATGGATATCTCAGTGAGAATGGATATCTCCGTGTGAATGGATATCTCAGTGAGAATGGATATCTCAGTGAGAATGGATATCTCAGTGAGAATGGATATCTCCGTGAGAATGGATATCTCCGTGAGAACGGATATCTCAGTGTGAATGGATATCTCAGTGAGAATGGATATCTCCGTGTGAATGGATATCTCAGTGAGAATGGATATCTCAGTGAGAATGGATATCTCAGTGAGAATGGATATCTCCGTGAGAATGGATATCTCCGTGAGAACGGATATCTCAGTGTGAATGGATATCTCCGTGTGAGATACCTTTGTCTCAAAATGTCTCCTGAAAACTGATCTCCCACCACAACCAATGTCTCAGTTTCCTTCAGCAGGGTTTTTCCACCTTGTTCCTAAATATAACAAAACACAGACCTGAAAACGAAGCTATCCAATATGAGTGTTTTCTACTCCAGCGTTCAGGCCTATTGATTGAACAGAGGCCAGGTAATCTCACACAGGATAGGTAGACCAATATAAATACCCTTCAAATATGATTCACAACTAAAATTAAAAACTGTCATAAAATGAACGATAGAGTATTGACAATTTCTTTCCCCCCACCGCCGCCCAGTGTTACGGCGCCAATAAAATATTTCACCTAGTATTGAATGTCTATCGTCATCAGCCTAGACGTGTTTTGATCCCAATTCCTTATCAAAAACCTCTTGTGTGTCTGTAGAAATAATGCAAGGTTTTATATTTTAGTCGACGTTTGGAAAAACAAAAAGCCCCAGCTCTTCTCAGATGTCTGACAGCCTGTGGTGTAAACACAAATCATAAAATGTGGAGAATACTTGAGAGGTGAGCAAAACAACCATAACATAGAAGAGTAAACTGTATGTAGACGGTAAGCCTGATAAGATGGCCCTCTAAAGAGATCCATTTTAGAAACATGACTGTGCAGCTGTACTCAGAACTACAGTATTGGACCACATCTACCATTGATAGAATGGATTGTAGTCCAGTCCCTTTGCCATGATGTGAAAAGGAAAACATTTCCCAGAATCTAAACAGACAAGTGAAGCTCTACTACTGTATCAAATTAAATGTATTTATAAAGCCCTTCTTACATCAGCTGATATCTCAAAGTGCTGTACAGAAACCCAGCCTAAAACCCCCCAAACAGCAAGCAATGCAGGTGTAGAAGCACGGTGGCTAGGAAAAACTCCCTAGAAAGACCAAAACCTAGGAAGAAACCTAGAGAGGAACCAGGCTATGAGGGGTGGCCAGTCCCCTTCTGGCTGTGCCGGGTAGAGATTATAACAGAACATGGCCAAGATGTTTAAATGTTCATAGATGACCAGCAGGGTCAGATAATAATAAGCACAGTGGCTGTACATCATGAGTCTGTCACTAGAACATATAGAGTGACAGTAAGATATTCCATTTGGAATTAACACCCAAAACAATCTGTCACGGTTGTCGTAGGAATGAGCGGACCAAAGTGCAGCGTGTGTGTCGTTCCACATTTTATTTATACTGTGAAACTATGCAATAACATAAATAAACTTGAATGACAAAAAAAACAAGAAACCGTGACGCAGAGGTGAAACAAACACTACTCAAAACTAATCTCCCACAAACCCAGGTGGGAAAAAAATTACCTACTTAAGTATGATCTCCAATTAGGAACAACGAGGACCAGCTGCCTCTAATTGTAGATCATCCCAAACAAAACCAACATAGAAATACAAAACTAGAACATGAACATAGAAATACAACACATAGAAAAACACCCCCTGTCACGCCCTGACCTACTCTACCCTAGAAAATAACATCTTTCTATGGTCAGGACGTGACACAATGACTTCAGGTTACCTGATGAGTCTATCTATATAACTTAGAATTCAGGGCTCTGACACATTCCATTTGGAGTCTAGAAATTCCTCGAAAATGAACCCAAGATCACAACACTCCATCTGAATATCTCTACTGAACAAGGACATTACTGCTGAGGTTGTTTGGTATTTGGTGGTCCAGTGTGTGTGTGTGTGTGTGTGTGTGTGTGTGTGTGTGTGTGTGTGTGTGTGTGTGTGTGTGTGTGTGTGTGTGTGTGTGTGCGTGCCTGCACATATGTGTACCTGTGTGTGAAACAGAGAGAAGAGAGAGAGAGCGTGAGAGAGTGTGTGAGAGAGAGCGTGACAGAGACAGAGAGAGACAGAAAGAGAGAGCGTGAGAGAGAGCGTGAGAGAGAGAGAGACAGAGAGAGACAGAGAGAGAGAGACAGAGAGAGACAGAGAGAGAGAGACAGAGAGACAGAGAGAGAGACAGAGAGAGAGAGACAGAGAGAGAGATACAGAGAGATAGAGAGACAGAGAGACAGAGAGATAGAGAGACAGAGAGACAGAGAGATAGAGAGAGAGAGAGAGAGAGACAGAGCGTGAGAGAGAGAGAGAGAGAGAGAGAGAGACAGAGCGTGAGAGAGAGAGAGAGAGAGACAGAGAGAGAGAGAGACAGAGAGAGAGAGAGAGGACCGAGAGAGAGAGAGACAGAGAGAGAGAGAGACCGAGAGAGAGAGAGACGAGAGAGAGAGAGAGAGAGAGAGAGATAGAGAGAGAGAGAGAGAGAGAGAGACAGAGAGAGAGAGAGAGAGAGAGAGAGAGAGAGTATAGAGAGGAGAAGAGAGAGAGAGAGAGAGAGAGAGCGAGAGTTGCTGTTCAATACAGTAATATAACACTGCTGCAACATAATAATAGAATGCCTGGACAGTATTCAGTTGAATTGATGAGAAATACAAACCTAAATCGAAGTTGAATATAAAGAAATAAACAGGGGACACATTGTCAATAGTCTAAATATGACACCTCAGGACACCTCAGGACACCTCAGGACACCTCAGGACACATTGTCAATAGTCTAAATATAATTCCTCAGGACACCTCAGGACACCTCAGGACAGGTTGTCAATAGTCTAAATATAATTCCTCAGGACACCTCAGGACACCTCAGGACACCTCAGGACACATTGTCAATAGTCTAAATATAACACCTCAGGACACATTGACAATAGTCTAAATATAACACCTCAGGACACATTGACAATAGTCTAAATATAACACCTCAGGACACCTCAGGACACCTCAGGACACATTGTCAATAGTCCAAATATAACACCTCAGGACAGGTTGACAATAGTCCAAATATAACACCTCAGGACACCTCAGGACACCTCAGGACACATTGACAATAGTCCAAATATAACACCTCAGGACAGGTTGACAATAGTCCAAATATAACACCTCAGGACACCTCAGGACACATTGTCAATAGTCCAAATATAATATCTCAGGACACATTGTCAATAGTCCAAATATAACACCTCAGGACACCTCAGGACACCTCAGGACAGGTTGTCAATAGTCCAAATATAACACCTCAGGACAGGTTGACAATAGTCTAAATATAACACCTCAGGACACAATAGCCCAAATAACCAGTATGATTCTTCACAGTGAGATAAATAAATGATCCATCTGCTATTTGTGCATTTACTTATTCATAACAGAAAATATTTGCAATATTATCTTATGCAATGTTTCGGTTTTTTGCTAGCTGAGATGAGTGACATTTGTTATGTTTAATAAACTATCAACAAGTCAATCTGTTGTTCAGAAAATCTGTGAGAGTGTGAATGATTATTAATCTCTGTGAGAGTGTGAATGATTATTAATCTCTGTGAGAGTGTGAATGATTATTAATCTCTGTGATGGTGTGAATGATTATTAATCTCTGTGAGAGTGTGAATGATTATTAATCTCTGTGAGAGTGTGAATGATTATTAATCTCTGTGAGAGTGTGAATGATTATTAATCTCTGTGAGAGTGTGAATGATTATTAATCTGTGTGTGTATGAATGATTATTAATCTCTGTGATGGTGTGAATGATTATTAATCTCTGTGAGAGTGTGAATGATTATTAATCTCTGTGATGGTGTGAATGATTATTAATCTCTGTGAGAGTGTGAATGATTATTAATCTGTGATGGTGTGAATGATTATTAATCTCTGTGAGAGTGTGAATGATTATTAATCTGTGAGAGTGTGAATGATTATTAATCTCTGTGAGAGTGTGAATGATTATTAATCTCTGTGAGAGTGTGAATGATTATTAATCTCTGTGAGAGTGTGAATGATTATTAATCTCTGTGATGGTGTGAATGATTATTAATCTCTGTGAGAGTGTGAATGATTAGTAATTTGTGACGTGCTACCTGTCCCAGACCTGCTGTTTTCAACTCTCCAGAGACAGCAGGAGCGGTAGAGATACTCTGAATGATCGGCTATGAAAAGCCAACTGACATTTACTCCTGAGGTGCTGACCTGTTGCACCCTCGACAACTACTGTGCTTATTATTATCTGACCCTGCTGGTTATCTATGAACGTTTGAACATCTTGGCCATGTTCTGTTTTAATCTCCACCCGGCACAGCCAGAAGAAGACTGGCCACCCCTCATAGCCTTGTTCCTCTCTAGGTTTCTTCCTAGGTTCTGGCCTTTCTAGGGAGTTTTTCCTAGCCACCGTGCTTCTACACCTGCATTGCTTGCTGTTTGGGGGTTTTAGGCTGGGTTTCTGTACAGCACTTTGAGATATCAGCTGATGTAAGAAGGGCTATATAAATACATTTGATTTGATTTGATTTGATGGTGTGAATGATTATTAATCTCTGTGAGAGTGTGAATTATTATTCATCTCTGTGATGGTGTGAATGATTATTAATCTCTGTGAGAGTGTGAATGATTATTAATCTCTGTGAGAATGTGAATGATTATTAATCTCTGTGAGAATGTGAATGATTATTAATCTCTGTGAGAGTGTGAATGATTATTAATCTCTGTGAGAGTGGGAATGATTATTAATCTGTGAGAGTGTGAATGATTATTAATCTCTGTGAGAATGTGAATGATTATTAATCTCTGTGAGAGTGTGAATTATTATCAATCTGCGTGAGAGTGTGAATGATTATTAATCTCTGTGAGAGTGTGAATGATTATTAATCTCTGTGATGGTGTGAATGATTATTAATCTCTGTGATGGTGTGAATGATTATTAATCTCTGTGAGAGTGTGAATGATTATTAATCTGTGTGAGAGTGTGAATGATTATTAATCTCTGTGAGAGTGGGAATAATTATTAATCTCTGTGAGAGTGTGAATGATTATTAATCTCTGTAAGAGTGTGAATGATTATTAATCTCTGTGAGAGTGTGAATGATTATTAATCTCTGTGAGAGTGTGAATGATTATTAATCTCTGTGAGAGTGTGAATTATTATTAATCTCTGTGAGAGTGTGAATGATTATTAATCTCTGTGATGGTGTGAATGATTATTAATCTCTGTGAGAGTGTGAATGATTATTAATCTCTGTGATGGTGTGAATGATTATTAATCTCTGTGAGAGTGTGAATGATTATTAATCTCTGTGAGAGTGTGAATGATTATTAATCTGTGTGTGTATGAATGATTATTCATCTCTGTGAGAGTGTGAATGATTATTAATCTCTGTGAGAGTGTGAATTATTACTAATTTGTGACGTGCTACCTGTCCCAGACATGGTGTTTTCAACTCTCTAGAGACAGTAGGAGCGGTAGAGATACTCTGAATGATCGGCTATGAAAAGCCAACTGACATTTACTCCTGAGGTGCTGACCTGTTGCACCCTGGACAGCCACTGTGCTTATTATTATCTGACCCTGCTGGTCATCTATGAACATTTGAACATCTTGGCCATGTTCTGTTATAATCTCCACCCGGCACAGCCAGAAGAGGACTGGCCACCCCTCATAGCCTGGTTCCTCTCTAGGTTTCTTCCTAAGGTGCTGGCCTTTCTAGGGAGTTTTTCCTAGGGAGTTTTTCCTAGCCACTGTGCTTCTACACCTGCATTGCTTGCTGTTTGGGGGTTTTAGGCTGGGTTTCTGTACAGCACTTTGAGATATCAGCTGATGTAAGAAGGGCTTTATAAATACATTAGATTTCATTTGATTTGATGGTGTGAATGATTATTAATCTGTGATGGTGTGAATGATTATTAATCTCTGTGATGGTGTGAATGATTATTGATCTCTGTGAGAGTGTGAATGATTATTCATCTCTGATGGTGTGAATGATTATTGATCTCTGTGAGAGTGTGAATGATTATTAATCTCTGTGATGGTGTGAATGATTATTAATCTCTGTGAGAGTGTGAATGATTATTAATCTCTGTGATGGTGTGAATGATTATTAATCTGTGATGGTGTGAATGATTATTAATCTCTGTGAGAGTGTGAATGATTATTAATCTCTGTGAGAGTGTGAATGATTATTAATCTCTGTGAGAGTGTGAATGATTATTAATCTCTGTGAGAGTGTGAATGATTATTAATCTCTGTGAGAGTGTGAATGATTATTAATCTCTGTGAGAGTGTGAATGATTATTAATCTCTGTGAGAGTATGAATGATTATTAATCTCTGTGATGGTGTGAATGATTATTAATCTCTTTGATGGTGTGAATGATTATTAATCTCTGTGAGAGTGTGAATGATTATTAATCTCTGTGAGAGTGTGAATGATTATTAATCTCTGTGAGAGTGAATGATTATTAATCTGTGATGGTGTGAATGATTATTAATCTCTGTGGGTGTGAATGATTATTAATCTCTGTGAGAGTGTGAATGATTATTAATCTCTGTGAGAGTGAATGATTATTAATCTGTGATGGTGTGAATGATTATTAATCTCTGTGGGTGTGAATGATTATTAATCTCTGTGAGAGTGTGAATGATTATTAATCTCTGTGAGAGTGTGAATGATTATTAATCTCTGTGATGGTGTCACGTCCTGACCAGTATAGGGGTTATTTGTTATTGTAGTTTGGTCAGAACGTGGCAGGGGGTGTTTGTTTAATGTGTTTTTCGGGGTTTGTTGGGCAATGTTCTATGTTAGTCTATTTCTATGTCTGTGTCTAGTTTATCTATTTCTATGCTTAGTTTATTGGTTTGACCTTCAATTGGAGGCAGCTGTGTCTCATTGCCTCTAATTGAAGGTCCTATTTAGTAGGGGTGTTTTTTCATGGGTTTTTGTGGGTAGTTGTTCCGTATTGTGTAGCTGTGTGTCTCACAGGACTGTTTTCTCGTCGTTGTTTTTGTTTAAGTGTTTGTTTTGGTTTTTCATCTTAATAAAGAAGAAGAGTATTCACATTCCCGCTACGCCTTGGTCCCATCTTTACGACGAACGTGACAGTAGGTGTGAATGATTATTCTCAAAGTTTAATCTACAGGTTTGTTTATTACATCTCAATTATAATTGTTCTGTTTAAATAGCCTTTAACTGCAGTTTGATTGAATTTTTATTTTGCTAGCGTTAGTTTCCTCCCTAATACTCTGTTTCCAACATTACAAATCCGTATCAGTCAGCCAGATCCAGTGGCTGTTTATAAATTGCCCTTCGTGTTATATCTCCCCCAATTAC
>NW_021822992.1:597436-663319 GCF_901001165.1 Salmo trutta
GAGAGGAGAGAGAGAGAGGAGAGAGAGAGAGAGAGAGAGAGGAGGATGGGAGGAGAGAGAGGAGAGAGGAGGAAGAGAGAGAGAGGAGAGAGAGAGAGAGAGAGAGAGAGAGAGAGGGAGAGAGAGAGACAGAGAGAGAGAAGAGAGAGAGAGAGAGAGAGAGAGAGCACAGCAAGACAGTTGATGAGATGGCTTCCTTACCGCTTCGATACCTGTTATGGTTCTGTTGTTAGATTATGTCATTATCCAATAATGAAATGTGGATAGTTGTCAGCGATGTTGATGATAACCAGGACAATAGCTGAGGAATTCATATGTGCAGTGGTGAGTCTCTCTCCCACAGACCAGGACCAGGCACCATTTATATTTTCTGGCCAGTCTTTTAAAGGTAATTAATGGCGCCATTAAGAGGCATAATTTAGGCGAAACACGTTTTGCATTTTCTAAGTACTTAGGTATGTTGTCTACCGTATACACCATTCCATTACCAGGTACAAGAAGAAAGGAAGGGGCTTTACTCCAGGCAGGATTTACTAAACTGCTAGTCATTTGTATTCAGATCTCTATTCTGTTGTTTGTTTCTCTCTGTGTTGAATAACTGGGAATAGTTTGATTTGAGAAGTCTGGCCGGGTGTGTCTGCATGTATTTCTTTAATACATTTTCCTCAAGGGAAATGTTCTGTTGTTTAGATGTTGGATGTGACAACGGTCGGGATGACCTGTTAGTGACCTGTTTTTGGTTGTGTGTGTGTGTGTGGTGTGTTTCTGGTGCTGTTGTGTGTGCCTGCAGCGGAGTAGTGTGGCGGTTTAGGTTCAAAGGTGAGTCTACAGGGCGCATCCCCCTGTCTCCTGGATATCCCCTTTCCTTACGACAACAACCTGCGCTGTACCTGGACCATCACTGTCAACTCTGGCAACATCGTCAGGTAGCTACTTCAAATATAGACTTGGAATGGAATATTATCTTCTTACCACAAAACTAATAGGCAAATGGGGTACCCTTTGTCTGGTACCATACAGAACAATTTCGAAATTAATGTATTTACAAAAGGTCCTGCTGTTGTTTCAGATAACTTCATGTCAAATATTTACTTACTTTGATTATTCATTATGATTCATAATGCACAGTACGCATCAGAGTTTCCCTTAGCCGGTAATTGCCGGCTTTTGACTGATTAAAAAAATAAATAAGAAAAGCCGATATGTAATTGTTGCAAGCCAAATTGAGTGGGAGAAAAAAAAACAATCTCATTGCAAAACATTGCTTTGTATTCATTGTTGGAAATATCAGTCGATGGAAATACATTTGACCGGCATGCTTATCGGTCTTTAGGTTAATTTGCAAAATGTGTATAATTAAATTGGGGCGTGTGTATTTTCGTTAGTCATCATGTTTCTTATTTATCACATGAGCACAGAATACAGAGCCTATTTTGAGCTGATTATCACTTGTCAGACAGCTCCAGGTCCTGCAGCTCCTTTGAGACCCAATCCTAGTCTTATTATCAACCCATCCTAGTTGATGCATCTTTAGATCTCCCCCTCCTCTTTCTAAGTTTATAACTGAGATCTCTGTCCCATTTGAAACCGTTCACATCAGGGTGCACTGTTAAGAATGGTGTTTTTCACACAAATTATATTTTAGGAAACTGTTTGAAAGTGATGTTTTAATTGGTCAGCTTCATTACAGGAAGTTTTACACGTTCTATAAAGATGAATTACCATCATCTAAATATGATTTCTGTCATTATGAGTCCCGTGGGATGGACACCCTAATGGGTTACCTGAACCAAATGATTATGGGTCAGATAATTTACTAAAAATGGCCGGTAAATTAAAATCTTCCCAGTCACCTTGTCCGGCGGCACATTTTGCATAACGAAAACCCTGGTACGCATCTCCTTTTATACCATGAAATTATTATTATTATTATTATTATTTTTTAAATGGGGCATCCTTGTCTGTTACCTCACATATCAGTGCATTACAAAACATAGCCATCTGCATTTACAGATATTGTTAATACTTAGTCAGAACCATGTAATTAAAGATTCATAGTACACAGTTGGTGACTGCCTGTAGAGGTACTGTATGCCTGTAGCTGCCTGACTGTGGACTTGGTTTGTCTCATCGGATCCCCATTTTTCCCAACTAGCCCTCCAGTTCCTGGCACCAGTCAAATGGAGGATGTGAATAGTTTTCAGATGGTTTGTCCTGCCAGACAGAGGCGATAGAGTGAACAGAAAATGCACACAACCTCAAGCGAATACAGAATAGAATATGAAGAATTTATGATTTGAAATTGGTGTTGTCTTGGCCAAATCTGGTTTATTTCATCCGATTTAAATCCCTTCCTCCCTAAGCCTTCAGTTCCTGGCGTTCGACACGGAGGCATCTCACGACATCCTGGAGGTTTGGGACGGAGCAGCAGAAAATGAGATGTCTCTGAGGGAGGTGTCTGGCTCCCTCCTCCCCGAGGGGATTCACAGCACCCTCAACGTGGTCACCATTCAGTTCCAGACTGACTTCTACATCACCAAGTCTGGCTTCGCCATCGACTTCTCAAGTGAGTGTTTCAAGAAAATACCTGTCCGTTTCTTGAGTGACAAGAAAGAATAGCATTTATTTATTCTATTTACCTTCAACTCTGTAATAGTTGGTCTCATATGAACTGGGAAGCTAACTGATCTCATATGTCTGCTGTGTGTCTTTCAGCTGTTCTGTCATGTCATGTCTGCTGTGTGTCCTTCAGCTGTTGTATAATGTCATGTCTGCTGTGTGTCCTTCAGCTGTTGTGTCATGTCATGTCTGCTGTGTGTCTTTCAGCTGTTGTGTAATGTCATGTCTGCTGTGTGTCCTTCAGCTGTTGTATAATGTCATGTCTGCTGTGTGTCCTTCAGCTGTAGTATAATGTCATGGCTGCTGTGTGTCCTTCAGCTGTGTCATGTCATGTCTGCTGTGTGTCTTTCAGCTGTTGTGTAATGTCATGTCTGCTGTGTGTCCTTCAGCTGTGGTGTAATGTCATGTCTGCTGTGTGTCCTTCAGCTGTTGTGTCATGTCATGTCTGCTGTGTGTCCTTCAGCTGTTGTGTAATGTCATGTCTGCTGTGTGTCCTTCAGCTGTTGTGTAATGTTCATGTCCTGCTGTGTGTCCTTCAGCTGTTGTGTAATGTCATGTCTGCTGTGTATCCTTCAGCTGTTGTGTAATGTCATGTCTGCTGTGTGTCCTTCAGCTGTGGTGTAATGTCATGTCTGCTGTGTGTCCTTCAGCTGTTGTATAATGTCATGTCTGCTGTGTGTCCTTCAGCTGTTGTGTCATGTCATGTCTGCTGTGTGTCCTTCAGCTGTTGTGTAATGTCATGTCTGCTGTGTATCCTTCAGCTGTTGTGTAATGTCATGTCTGCTGTGTGTCCTTCAGCTGTTGTGTAATGTCATGTCTGCTGTGTATCCTTCAGCTGTTGTGTAATGTCATGTCTGCTGTGTGTCCTTCAGCTGTTGTGTAATGTCATGTCTGCTGTGTGTCCTTCAGCTGTTGTGTAATGTCATGTCTGCTGTGTATCCTTCAGCTGTTGTGTAATGTCATGTCTGCTGTGTGTCCTTCAGCTGTTGTGTAATGTCATGTCTGCTGTGTGTCCTTCAGCTGTTGTATAATGTCATGTCTGCTGTGTATCTTTCAGCTGTTGTGTAATGTCATGTCTGCTGTGTATCCTTCAGCTGTTGTGTAATGTCATGTCTGCTGTGTGTCCTTCAGCTGTTGTGTCATGTCTGCTGTGTGTCCTTCAGCTGCAGTATAATGTCATGTGCTGTGTGCCTCCAGGTTCAGTGGCGACAGCCTGCAGAGATCCAGGCATGCCTATGAACGGCAGTCGTAACGGAGAGGGGAGAGAACCAGATGATACGGTGACCTTTTCCTGTGATCCAGGATATGAGCTGCAGGGAGAGAGCAAGATCACCTGCATCCAGGTGGACAACAGATACTACTGGCAGCCCAGCCCTCCCAGCTGCATAGGTGAGGATTTACTACTGTACTATACTGATCTATACTATACTGATCTATACTATACTGATCTATACTATACTACTGGCAGCCCAGCCCTCCCAGCTGCATTGGTGAGGATTTACTGCTGTACTATACTGAGCTATACTATACTGATCTATACTATACTGATCTATACTATACTACTTGCAGCCCAGCTCTCCCAGCTGCATTGGTGAGGATTTACATTAAATATAACTGGTTTATCAGCCACCCCAGCTGTATTGGTGGGGCTGTACATTAAATATAACTGGTTCATCAGCCCTCCCAGCTGTATTGGTGAGGCTGTACATTAAATATAACTGGTTTATCAGCCCTCCAAGCTGTATTGGTGGGGCTGTACATTAAATATAACTGGTTTATCAGCCCTCCCAGCTGTATTGGTGAGGCTGTACATTAAATATAATTGGTTTATCAGCCCTCCAGCTGTATTGGTGGGGCTGTACATTAAATATAACTGGTTTATCAGCCCTTCCAGCTGTATTGGTGGGGCTGTACATTAAATATAACTGGTTTATCAGCCCTCCCAGCTGAATTGGTGAGGCTGTACATTAAATATAACTGGTTTATCAGCCCTCCCAGCTGTATTGGTGAGGCTGTACATTAAATATAACTGGTTTATCAGCCCTCCCAGCTGTATTGGTGGGGCTGTACATTAAATATAACTGGTTTATCAGCCCTCCCAGCTGTATTGGTGGGGCTGTACATTAAATATAACTGGTTTATCAGCCCTCCCAGCTGTATTGGTGGGGCTGTACATTAAATATAACTGGTTTATCAGCCCTCCCAGCTGTATTGGTGGGGCTGTACATTAAATATAACTGGTATATCAGCCCTCCCAGCTGTATTGGTGGGGCTGTACATTAAATATAACTGGTTTATCAGCCCTCCCAGCTGTATTGGTGGGGCTGTACATTAAATATAACTGGTATATCAGCCCTCCCAGCTGTATTGGTGGGGCTGTACATTAAATATAACTGGTTTATCAGCCCTCCCAGCTGTATTGGTGGGGCTGTACATTAAATATAACTGGTTTATCAGCCCTCCCAGCTGTATTGGTGGGGCTGTACATTAAATATAACTTGTTTATCAGCCCTCCCAGCTGTATTGGTGGGGCTGTACATTAAACGCTACAGGGAATATAACTTTGGTTGTTCTGTTTGCATCGGCAGGGGTTTGAAAGACAGGCTCCTAGGAATTGAACGAGGGGTTATTCTGTATAAAATCCCGACGAGAGGTATTCTGTCCTCAGGCTGTATCAGCGAGCCTTTAAATGTCAGGTCTTCCTTCTAAAAGAGGTCTTCTGACCTCACTGGGACTTCCTGGATAAATAAAGGATAAATCAAATAAAAACATCTATGATAAAATAAAATATATATATATATTACTACTAGCAATATAACTGTGTTTATTCTGCGCACCTTTCTGCAATAGTGGGGCTTTAAAAGGTCCTTTTTCAACCCAGTTTTGGTGAATCCCTGAGGATTTGGTTGAGAAAGTCTGCTGCTAATGAAACACTACAGGGGATAAAACAGGGGTCAGTCTACTAACTGTATTAATGAAACACTACAGGGGATAAAACAGGGGTCAGTCTACTAACTGTATTAATGAAACACTACAGGGGATAAAACAGGGGTCAGTCTACTAACTGTATTAATGAAACACTACAGGGGATAAAACAGGGGTCAGTCTACTAACTGTATTAATGAAACACTACAGGGGATATAACAGGGGTCAGTCTACTAACTGTATTAATGAAACACTACAGGGGATAAAACAGGGGTCAGTCTGTCCTACTAACTGTATTAATGAAACACTACAGGGGATAAAACAGGGGTCAGTCTACTAACTGTATTAATGAAACACTACAGGGGATATAAAAGGGGTCAGTCTACTAACTGTATTAATGAAACACTACACGGGATATAACAGGGGTCAGTCTACTAACTGTATTAATGAAACACTACAGGGGATAAAACAGGGGTCAGTCTACTAACTGTATTAATGAAACACTACAGGGGATAAAACAGGGGTCAGTCTACTAACTGTATTAATGAAACACTACAGGGGATATAACAGGGGTCAGTCTGCTAACTGTATTAATGAAACACTACAGGGGATAAAACAGGGGTCAGTCTACTAACTGTATTAATGAAACACTACAGGGGATATAACAGGGGTCAGTCTGTCCTACTAACTGTATTAATGAAACACTACAGGGGATAAAACAGGGGTCAGTCTGTCCTACTAACTGTATTAATGAAACACTACAGGGGATAAAACAGGGGTCAGTCTACTAACTGTATTAATGAAACACTACAGGGGATATAACAGGGGTCAGTCTACTAACTGTATTAATGAAACACTACAGGGGATATAACAGGGGTCCGTCTACTAACTGTATTAATGAAACACTACAGGGGATAAAACAGGGGTCAGTCTACTAACTGTATTAATGAAACACTACAGGGGATATAACAGGGGTCAGTCTACTAACTGTATTAATGAAACACTACAGGGGATAAAACAGGGGTCGGTCTAAAGAGGTTAACAGTACCAAGACATATTAAAACCACTACATTGTGTTGTACTGTATATTTTGAACATGGTGTGTGTGTGTGTGTGTCTGTTTCTGTGTGTGTGTGTGTGTGTGTGTGTGTGTGTGTGTGTGTGTGTGTGTGTGTGTGTGTGTGTGTGTGTGTCTGTTTCTGTGTGTGTGTCTGTTTCTGTGTGTGTGTATGTGTGTGTGTGTGTGTTTCTGCAGCTCCCTGTGGAGGTAATGTAACAGGATCATCAGGATTCATCCTCTCTCCCAACTTCCCCCTCCCCTACCCGCACAGCAAAGACTGTGATTGGCTGATCGCTGTCCACTCAGACTACGTCATATCGCTGGCTTTTATCAGGTAAGGAATAAATGAATGAATGACTGAATGAATGAATGAATAAATGAATGAATAAATGAATGAATAAATAAATGAATGAATGAATAAATGAATGAATAAATAAATGAATGAATGAATGAATGAATGAATAAATGAATGAATGAATGAATGAATAAATAAATGAATAAATAAATGAATGAATGAATGAATAAATGAATGAATGAATGAAATAATGAATGAATAAATAAATGAATGAATAAATGAATGAATGAATGAATGAATAAATGAATGAATGAATGAATGAATGAATGAATGAATGAATGAATGAATGAATGAATGAAGGAATAAATGAATTAATGAATAAATGAATGAATGAATAAATGAAGGAATAAACAAATGAATAAATTAATGAATGAATAAATAAATTAATGAATGAATAAATGAATAAATAAATGAATGAATGAATGAATAAATGAATGAATAAATGAATGAATGAATGAAAGAATGAATGAATGAATAAATAAATGAATGAATAAATGAATGAATAAATGAATGAATAAATGAATGAATGATTAAATGAATGAATGAATGAATACATGAATGAATGAATGAGTGAATGAATGAATAGATGAATGAATGAATAAATGAATGAATGAATGAATAAATGAACAAATAAATGAATAAATGAATGAATGAATACATAAATAAATGAATGAATGAATGAATCAATCCATTCAGGTAATCTTCTGAACTGAAACACATCAGAAAGACGAACAGCTGAGAGCAGAGGGTGTCTGCAGTGTGTCAGCGATCGCCTGCTGGGTGTTGATGAACTGTGGGTGGATTCAACATGTGGAATCATCAGGAAATTAAAGTAACATTTGACAGCCGATGTTACTGTGGTGTGGTGTTCCTCTCTACTGGTATCTGAGTCTGGTTCCTCTCTACTGGTATCTGAGTCTGGTTCTTCTCTACTGGTATCTGAGTCTGGTTCCTCTCAGGGTTTCTTCCTTTCATGGAGGTGATGCCTTGGTTTCTGAGTCTGGTTCCTCTCTACTGGTATCTGAGTCTGGTTCCTCTCGGGGTTTCTTCCTGTCATGGAGGTGATGTCTTGCTCTTTATATTGGGGCTCTGGGCGGCGTTATTGGAAGCCACTTTCTGAAAACTATTATTTTAAAAAGGTCTTTATCATAGTTGGTGAAAAGGAAAAAGTTTCTCCTGCTAGATATTGCTGATAGTCAACAGGAAATACAGTATCATTTTCATTTGGTTTGTCCTGTTAGATACTGCTGATAGAGTCAACAGGAAATACAGCATCATTTTCATTTGGTTTGCCCTGCTAGATACTGCTGATAGAGTCATCAGGAAATACAGTATCATTTTCATTTGGTTTGCCCTGCTAGATACTGCTGATAGAGTCAACAGGAAATACAGCATCATTTTAATTTGGTTTGCCCTGCTAGATACTGCTGATAGAGTCATCAGGAAATACAGTATAATTTTAATTTGGTTTGTCCTGCTAGATACTGCTGATAGAGTCAACAGGAAATACAGCATCATTTTCATTTGGTTTGTCCTGCTAGATACTGCTGATAGAGTCATCAGGAAATACAGTATCATTTTCATTTGGTTTCTCCTGCTAGATACTGCTGATAGTCATCAGGAAATACAGTATCATTTTCATTTGGTTTCTCCTGCTAGATACTGCTGATAGAGTCAACAGGAAATACAGTATCATTTTCATTTGGTTTGCCCTGCTAGATACTGCTGATAGAGTCATCAGGAAATACAGTATCATTTTCATTTGGTTTCTCCTGCTAGATACTGCTGATAGAGTCAACAGGAAATACAGTATCATTTTCATTTGGTTTGCCCTGCTAGATACTGCTGATAGAGTCATCAGGAAATACAGTATCATTTTCATTTGGTTTGCCCTGCTAGATACTGCTGATAGTCAACAGGAAATACACACGTCCTCACGGGAACACTGGAGAATAGGAAGAAGTTATGATTTGAAATTGGTGTTGTCTTGATTTAATTATCCCAAAGCTATTACCATTTTTGTCATAAAAGCCAAAGATTAGAAATAACAGGCTTCTCTCTCAGTGAGACATTTGATATACAGCAATAGAACGATATGAAATGTCTGCTTCACACTACATTACCAGGGCCATTTGGGAGCAGTTCTTCCTACATGATGTTGCAACAATTCAATCTCTCACTCACTCAATCTCTCTCTCAATCTTTCTCTCTCTCTCTCTCTCTCTCTCTCTCTCTCTCTCTCTCAATCTTTCTCTCTCTCTCTCTCTCTCTCTCTCTCTCTCTCTCTCTCTCTCTCTCTCCCAATCTCTCTCTCCCAATCTCTCTCTCTCTCTCTCCCCTCTCTCTCTCTCTCTCTCTCTCCCTCCCTCCCTCTCTCTCTCTCTCTCTCTCTCTCTCTCACCAGACCTCTTCAGGGAGTTCTTCCGTTCGTCATTCTATCTGTGTCTGAGATGCAAGAAGCTGAAATGGCTTACTAATGCTTCTCAGACTCTCAAATCAAAACCCCAAAGTATATTGAAAGGCTCTTGTACAGTGCGTCACACATTTCAACACTGCTGAAATAAAAACTATTGAAACCATAAGGTGCTAGAAAGCTCTCGTTCAGTACGTCCCCACATTTAAACTTTTCTGAAATAACCCTTTTCTTGTTGATATCGTGTAACAACATTTTTATTGTTAATTATCTGAATTAACCGTTTTTTTTATTAAAATTTTATTTGAGAAAATAACCGTTTTTTTCCCCTGTTAATTTGCTGAAATAGTTGTTTTATTTTCCTTCTACAGTTTCAGCATCGAGCCCAACTACGACTTCCTGTATATCTACGACGGACCAGACAGCAACAGTCACCTGATTGGTAGTTTCCAGGATAGCAAGCTTCCAGAGAAGATAGAGAGCGTCTCTAACTTTATGCACCTGGCCTTCCGTAGCGACGGCTCAGTCAGCTACCAAGGCTTCCATCTGGAGTATAAAGGTGAGGCGCAAGGGCTTGTTTATGCAACTTGAATTTGTTTTATTTTATTTTTGTTGTTGTCTTTGTTTTAATGGGTTTTGTGAAAGTTACAAATACAGCAGAGGACTATCTTCCGAGTTGGTTCCCTTTCTGTTGGTTCATTTGACACTAATTCAGTCGCATGACCAAGTGAGAGTGTCCCCCCCCCCCCCCCCCGTAGCTGTGTGTTGTGGCTCGTCCCCCTTCCTTCAGGGAACCAAGTTTATATTCACACGAGGACGACCTTTGTCCAACTTTCCAAAGTGTTTGTTTTGTGTTTTGTTTTTTTCTTCGTTATGTTTTTTGTGCTATCGACCAAGTTTTTACAAACGTAGCAAAGGACGTCCTGACAAGTTTGTTCTGTTTTGTTTTGTGTGTTTGTTTTAATATGTGTTTCTACACAACATCATTTTGTATCATACACTGTAAATCTTTAAAAAGTTAATTGGTTACAGCTTTTTTTGTGATCAAAACATTCACGAGGCTATTCAACCTCTCAAACAACCTTCTGATGTTGATGCATAATTTGTCTTATTTAGAACAATAACAAAAATAGATATATTTTCAACGACAGCTAAACTGCGGGAAGCTTGCTTTGATCCGGGGAACGTTATGAACGGAACACGCCTGGGGAATGACTACAAGCTGGGCTCCACGGTGACGTTCAGCTGTGAGGCGGGCTATCTGTTACACGGACACTCCACACTGACCTGTATGATGGGAAACAGCAAGAGGCCTGAGTGGGACCGAGCCAGGCCCAGCTGTCAAGGTGAGGCAACAGACACACACACACACACACACACACACACACACACACACACACACACACACACACACACACACACACACACACACACACACACACATTTTATATACTTTCTTTGAATCCACCAACCAAATGAACAAAAAAAAGGATCTGAACATTTCAAAGGACCCTGTTTGCATGGCACTCGAGGGTACAGAAAAAGCACCTCCTTCTCCGAACAGCCAGGCTGCTCTCGACAGCTGAAACGGAGCACTACCTAGCCAATTGCTTTGCCCTACTTTTTGTCAGGCCCTCAATCTGGAGTCCACGCACTGCACGCATGTGTACGTGGCCAAGACTGCCAAATATCAGAGCCAACAGCTTGCACCTCCACCCGAGGCTGCCAAATATCAGAACCAAACAGCTTGTACCTCCACCCGAGGCTGTCCCAGCGTGCCACAACGGTACTGGGATTTAAGCAACTTCTCTGCATAGGCCTGCTCCATGTACCTGTCCAATGAGCAGCTCCACTTCCACAATGAGCACCTCCCCCCCACAACAACATGAGCACCTCCCCCCACAACAACATGAGCACCTCCCCCCCACAACAACATGAGCACCTCCCCCCCACAACAACATGAGCAGCTCCACTTCCACAATGAGCACCTCCCCCCACAACAACATGAGCACCTCCCCCCCACAACAACATGAGCAGCTCCACTTCCACAATGAGCACCCCCCCCACAACAACATGAGCAGCTTCACTTCCACAATGAGCACCTCCCCCCACAACAACATGAGCCGCTCCACTTCCAGAATGAGCACCTCCCCACCACAACAACATGAGCACCTCCCCCCCACAACAACATGAGCACCTCCCCCACAACAACATGAGCACCTCCCCCCCACAACAACATGAGCACCTCCCCCACAACAACATGAGCACCTCCCCCACAACAACATGAGCACCTCCCCCACAACAACATGAGCACCTCCCCCCCACAACAACATGAGCACCTCCCCCCCACAACAACATGAGCACCTCCCCCCAACAACAACATGAGCACCTCCCCCCCACAACAACATGAGCACCTCCCCCCACAACAACATGAGCACCTCCCCCCCCACAACATGAGCACCTCCCCCCACAACAACATGAGCACCTCCCCCCACAACATGAGCACCTCCCCCCACAACAGCATGAGCACCTCCCCCCCACAACATGAGCACCTCCCCCCCACAACAACATGAGCACCCTCCCCCCACAACATGAGCACCTCCCCCCCCACACAACATGAGCACCTCCCCCCCACAAACATGAGCACCTCCCCCCACAACAACATGAGCACCTCCCCCCACAACAACATGAGCACCTCCCCCCCACAACAACATGAGCACCTCCCCCCCACAACAACATGAGCACCTCCCCCCACAACAACATGAGCACCTCCCCCCCACAACAACATGAGCACCTCCCCCACAACAACATGAGCACCTCCCCCCACAACAACATGAGCACCTCCCCCCACAACAACATGAGCACCTCCCCCCACAACAACATGAGCACCTCCCCCCCACAACAACATGAGCACCTCCCCCCCACAACAACATGAGCACCTCCCCCCACAACAACATGAGCACCTCCCCCCACAACAACATGAGCACCTCCCCCCCACAACAACATGAGCACCTCCCCCCCACAACAACATGAGCAGCTCCAAAACACACACACAAACAAACACACACACACACACACACACACACACACACACACTCTGAGTGGGACAGAGCCAATCCCAGCTGTCAATGTGAGGGAGTTGACGATCAATCGATTATCAATTTGTACTCTACAGTAACTGTCACTGATCAATATTTTGTTGTTTAAACCGAAGAGGACATTCGTCTGAATACAGTCCAGATGAAGGTTTATTGTGTTGTAGGAAGCCTGCGTGCGTGTGTACGTGCGTGCGTGCGGGCGTGCGTGCGTGCGTGCGGGCGGGCCTAAGTGACTGTTGTGTGTCCGTTCTATTGACTAAACTGTCTGTTGATTTGAAGTGATATGAATAGTCCCAGGATGCACTGTAACCACAACACCTTGGGCCCTGGTCTAAAGTAGTGCACTACATAGGAAATAAGTCATTTTCTAAAGTACTGCACTACATAGGAAATAAGTCATTTTCTAAAGTACTGCACTGCATAGGAAATAAGTCATTTTCTAAAGTACTGCACTACATAGGGAATAAGGCCCTGGTCTAAAGTATTGCAGTACATAGGGAACAGGGCCCTGGTCTAAAGTAGTGCAGTACATAGGGAATAAGGTGTCATTTAGGACTCAGACAACTTGACTCAATGTTATCTGGCGCGGACAGAGATGGCTGCCTCGCTTCGGGTTCTTAGGAAACTATTTGAAATTGGTAGATGACTTGTTAGATATTACTGCACGGTCGGAACTAGAAGCACAAGCATTTCTCTACACTCGCATTAACATCTGCTAAACACGTGTATGTGACCAATAACATTTGATTTGATTTAGTCTTGGCATGGTTCTCCTGTCTACAGCCTTCACATACTGTATGTCTCATGACGTGGTTCTCCTGTCTCCAGCCTTCACATACTGTATGTCTCATGACATGGTTCTCCTGTCTCCAGCCTTCACATACTGTATGTCTCATGATGTGGTTCTGTCTCCAGCCTTCACATACTGTATGTCTCATGACGTGGTTCTCCTGTCTCCAGCCTTCACATACTGTATGTCTCATGATGTGGTTCTCCTGTCTCCAGCCTTCACATACTGTATGTCTCATGATGTGGTTCTCCTGTCTCCAGCCTTCACATACTGTATGTCTCATGACGTGGTTCTCCTGTCTCCAGCCTTCACATACTGTATGTCTCATGACGTGGTTCTCCTGTCTCCAGCCTTCACATACTGTATGTCTCATGATGTGGTTCTGTCTCCAGCCTTCACATACTGTATGTCTCATGATGTGGTTCTCCTGTCTCCAGCCTTCACATACTGTATGTCTCATGATGTGGTTCTGTCTCCAGCCTTCACATACTGTATGTCTCATGACGTGGTTCTCCTGTCTCCAGCCTTCACATACTGTATGTCTCATGATGTGGTTCTCCTGTCTCCAGCCTTCACATACTGTATGTCTCATGATGTGGTTCTCCTGTCTCCAGCCTTCACATACTGTATGTCTCATGACGTGGTTCTCCTGTCTACAGCCTTCACATACTGTATGTCTCATGACGTGGTTCTCCTGTCTCCAGCCTTCACATACTGTATGTCTCATGACGTGGTTCTCCTGTCTCCAGCCTCTCAGGTCTCGTGGTGTTTGGGGAATGTTGTGCAATTTTCAATTCAGGATGGCTGCATGGTGACAGGGAGAGCCCAGTCCAGCTGGTGCTAGCATCACCGTGTGTGTGTGTGTGTGTGTGTGTGTGTGTGTGTGTGTGTGTCGTGGGGTGTTGTTTCCCATACAGACTTGGACCAGCTGGTGTAAGCCTCTCCCTGACAAATTAGATTGTGTTTGTTAGCCGTGTTCTCTGTCCACCTGCTGAGTTTGACGTGTGTGTGTGTGTGTGTGTGTGTGTGTGTGTGTGTGCGCCCACGTACTGAGTTGGAGCACCAGGTCTTAGGCGGCTGTGTGTGTGTGTGTGCCCACCTGCTGAGGTGACTGCATTAAAAGCCTCTCATCAAATTACCTGCATGATTAACGGCTAAAGATCTGAGACACTGATATACTGATATACTGCTGGTAGAAATGGGTTGTAGTTATAGATCTGATATACTGATATACTGCTGGTAGAAATGGGTTGTAGTTATAGAACTGATATACTGCTGGTAGAAATGGGTTGTAGTTATAGATCTGATATACTGATATACTGCTGGTAGAAATGGGTTGTAGTTATAGATCTGATATACTGCTGGTAGAAATGGGTTGTAGTTATAGATCTGATATACTGATATACTGCTGGTAGAAATGGGTTGTAGTTATAGATCTGATATACTGCTGGTAGAAATGGGTTGTAGTTATAGAACTGATATACTGATATACTGCTGGTAGAAATGGGTTGTAGTTATAGATCTGATATACTGATATACTGCTGGTAGAAATGGGTTGTAGTTATAGATCTGATATACTGATATACTGCTGGTAGAAATGGGTTGTAGTTATAGATCTGATATACTGATATACTGCTGGTAGAAATGGGTTGTAGTTATAGATCTGATATACTGATATACTGCTGGTAGAAATGGGTTGTAGTTATAGATCTGATATACTGATATACTGCTGGTAGAAATGGGTTGTAGTTATAGAACTGATATACTGCTGGTAGAAATGGGTTGTAGTTATAGAACTGATATACTGCTGGTAGAAATGGGTTGTAGTTATAGAACTGATATACTGATATACTGCTGGTAGAAATGGGTTGTAGTTATAGATCTGATATACTGATATACTGCTGGTAGAAATGGGTTGTAGTTATAGATCTGATATACTGCTGGTAGAAATGGGTTGTAGTTATAGAACTGATATACTGCTGGTAGAAATGGGTTGTAGTTATAGATCTGATATACTGATATACTGCTGGTAGAAATGGGTTGTAGTTATAGATCTGATATACTGCTGGTAGAAATGGGTTGTAGTTATAGAACTGATATACTGATATACTGCTGGTAGAAATGGGTTGTAGTTATAGATCTGATATACTGATATACTGCTGGTAGAAATGGGTTGTAGTTATAGAACTGATATACTGCTGGTAGAAATGGGTTGTAGTTATAGAACTGATATACTGCTGGTAGAAATGGGTTGTAGTTATAGAACTGATATACTGATATACTGCTGGTAGAAATGGGTTGTAGTTATAGATCTGATATACTGATATACTGCTGGTAGAAATGGGTTGTAGTTATAGATCTGATATACTGATATACTGCTGGTAGAAATGGGTTGTAATGGACTACAGTAGGACTTCATATGGATTATTATGATAATGATATAGTTTATTATGACCAAGATAATGGTATGGATTATTATGATGATGATATGGATTATTATGACTAAAATAATGATATGGATTATTATGACCAAGATAATGATATGGATTATTATGATGATGATATGGATTATTATGACTAAAATAATGATATGGATTATTATGACCAAGATAATGATATGGATTATTATGACCAAGATAATAATATGGATTATTATGACCATGATAATGATATAGTTTATTATGACCAAGATAATGATATGGATTATTATGATATTGATATAGATTATTATGACCAAGATAATGGTATGGATTATTATGATAATGATATAGATGATTATGACTAAGATAATGATATGGATTATTATGACCAAGATAATGATATGGATTATTATGATAATGATATAGTTTATTATGACCAAGATAATGGTATGGATTATTATGACCAAGATAATGATATGGATTATTATGACCACGGTAATGATATGGATTATTATGACCAAGATAAGGATATGGATTATTATGATAATGATATAGTTTATTATGACCAAGATAATGGTATGTATTATTATGACCAAGATAATGATATGGATTATTATGACCACGGTAATGATATGGATTATTATGACCAAGATAATGATATGGATTATTATGACCAAGATAATGATATGGATTATTATGACCACGGTAATGATATGGATTATTATGACCAAGATAATGATATGGATTATTATGATAATGATATAGTTTATTATGACCAAGATAAGGGTATGGATTATTATGACCAAGATAATGATATGGATTATTATGACCAAGATAATGATATGGATGATTATGACCAAGATAATGATATGGAGTATTATGACCAAGGTAATGATATGGATTATTATGATAATGATAATGATATGGATTATTATGATAATGATATGGAGTATTATGACCAAGGTAATGATATGGATTATTATGATAATGATAATGATATGGATTATTATGATAATGATATGGATTATTATGACCATGATAATGATAAAAAAGTAATCTAATGAACAGGGAATGTGATTCTATTTTACTTCTCATTCTCAATCTACACTGAACGAAAATATAAACACAACATTAAACAATTTCAAAGATTTTACTGAGTTACAGTTCATATAAGGAAATCGGTCAATTGAAATAAATTAATTAGGCCCTGGTCTATGGATTTCAAATGATTGGGAATACAAATATTCATCTGTTGGTCACAGATACCTTAACAAAAAGGTAGGGGCGTGGATCAGAAAACCAGTCAGTATCTGGTGTGACCATTTGCCTCATGCAGTGTGACATCTCCTTCGCACAGAGTTGATCAGGCTGTTGATTGTGGCCAGTGGAATGTTGTCCCACTCCTCTTCAGTGGCTGTGCGAAGTTGCTGGATATTGGCGTAAACTGGAACATGCTGTCGTACACGTAGATCCAGAGCATCCCAAACATGCTCAATGGATGACATGTCTGGTGAGTATGCAGACCATGGAAGAACTGGGACATTTTCAGCTTCCAGGAATTGTGTGCAGATCCTTGCAATATGGGGCCGTGCATTATCATGCTGAAACATGAGGTGATGGCTCATACCATAACCCTGCCCATACCATAACCCTGCCCATATCATAACCCTGCCCATACCATAACCCTGCCCATACCATAACCCTGCCCATACCATAACCCTGCCCATACCATAACCCTGCCCATACCATAACCCTGTACTTACCATAACCCTGCCCATACCATAACCCTGCCCATACCATAACCCTGCCCATACCATAACCCTGCCCATACCATAACCCTGCCCATACCATAACCCTGTCCATACCATAACCCTGCCCATACCATAACCCTGCCCATACCATAACCCTGCCCATACCATAACCCTGTCCATACCATAACCCTACCCATACCATAACCCTGCCCATACCATAACCCTGTCCATAACCCTGTCCATACCATAACCCGGCCCATACCATAACCCTGCCCATACCATAACCCGGCCCATACCATAACCCTGCCCATAACCCTGTCCATACCATAACCCTGCCCATACCATAACCCTGCCCATACCATAACCCTGCCCATACCATAACCCTGCCCATACCATAACCCTGCCCATACCATAACCCTGCCCATACCATAACCCTTCCCATACCATAACCCTGTCCATACCATAACCCTGCCCATACCATAACCCTGCCCATACCATAACCCTGTCCATACCATAACCCTGCCCATACCATAACCTTGCCCATACCATAACCCTGCCCATACCATAACCCTGCCCATACCATAACCCTGACCTACCCATACCATAACCCTGCCCATACCATAACCCTGCCCATACCATAACCCTGCCCTGCCCATACCATAACCCTGCCCATACCATAACCCTGCCCATACCATAACCCTGCCCATACCATAACCCTGCCCATACCATAACCCTGCCCATACCATAACCCTACCCATACCATAACCCTTCTCATACCATAATCCTTCCCATACCATAACCCTGCCCATACCATAACCCTGCCCATACCATAACCCTGCCCATACCATAACCCTGCCCATACCATAACCCTGCCCATACCATAACCCTACCCATACCATACCATAACCCCACCGCCACCCCATGGGGAACTCTGCTCACAACGTTGACATCAGCAAACCGCTCGCCAAGACAACACCATACACGCTGTCTGCCATCTGCCTGGTGCAGTTGAAACCGGGGTTCATCTGTGAAGAGCACATTTCTCCAGCTGCCAGTGGCCATCGAAGGTGAGCATTTGCCCACTGAAGTCGGTTAGGATGCAGAACTGCAGTCAGGTCAAGACCCTGGTGAGGACGACGAGCCTGCAGATGAGCTTCCCTGAGACGGTTTCTGACAGTTTGTGCAGAACTACTTCGGTTGTGCAAACCCACAGTTTCATCAGCTGTCCAGGTGGCTGGTCTCAGACGATTCAAATCAAATCAAATCAAAGTTTATTTGTCACGTGCGCTGAATACAACAGGTTTAGACCTTACAGTGAAATGCTGAATACAACAGGTGTAGTAGACCTTACAGTGAAATGCTGAATACAACAGGTGTAGTAGACCTTACAGTGAAATGCTGAATACAACAGGTGTAGTAGACCTTACAGTGAAATGCTGAATACAACAGGTGTAGTAGACCTTTCAGTGAAATGCTGAATACAACAGGTGTAGTAGACCTTACAGTGAAATGATGAATACAACAGGTGTAGTAGACCTTTCAGTGAAATGTTTACTTACAGGCTCTAACCAACAGTGCAAAAAAGGTATTAGGTGAACAATAGGTAGAGAAATAAAACAACAGTAAAAAGACAGGATATATACAGTAGAGAGGCTATATACAGTAGAGAGGCTATATACAGTAGAGAGGCTATATACAGTAGAGAGGCTATATACAGTAGAGAGGCTATATACAGTAGAGAGGCTATATACAGTAGAGAGGCTATAAAAGTAGAGAGGCTATATACAGTAGAGAGGCTATATACAGTAGAGAGGCTATATACAGTAGAGAGGTTATATACAGTAGAGAGGCTATATACAGTAGCGAGGCTATATACAGTAGAGAGGTTATATACAGTAGAGAGGCTATATACAGTAGAGAGGCTATATACAGTAGAGAGGCTATATACAGTAGAGAGGTTATATACAGTAGAGAGGCTATATACAGTAGAGAGGATATATACAGGAGAGAGGTTATATACAGTAGAGAGGCTATATACAGTAGAGAGGTTATATACAGTAGAGAGGCTATATACAGTAGAGAGGATATATACAGTAGAGAGGCTATATACAGAGGCTATATACAGTAGAGAGGCTATATACAGTAGAGAGGCTATATACAGTAGAGAGGTTATATACAGTAGAGAGGTTATATACAGTAGAGAGGCTATATACAGTAGAGAGGCTATATACAGTAGAGAGGCTATATACAGTAGAGAGGTTATATACAGTAGAGAGGCTATATACAGTAGAGAGGATATATACAGGAGAGAGGTTATATACAGTAGAGAGGCTATATACAGTAGAGAGGTTATATACAGTAGAGAGGCTATATACAGTAGAGAGGATATATACAGTAGAGAGGCTATATACAGAGGCTATATACAGTAGAGAGGCTATATACAGTAGAGAGGCTATATACAGTAGAGAGGTTATATACAGTAGAGAGGTTATATACAGTAGAGAGGCTATATACAGTAGTGAGGCTATATACAGTAGAGAGGCTATATACAGTAGAGAGGCTATATACAGTAGCGAGGCTATATACAGTAGAGAGGTTATATACAGTAGAGAGGTTATATACAGTAGAGAGGCTATATACAGTAGTGAGGCTATATACAGTAGAGAGGCTATATACAGTAGAGAGGCTATATACAGTAGAGAGGCTATATACAGTAGAGAGGCTATATACAGTAGAGAGGATATATACAGTAGAGAGGCTATATACAGTAGAGAGGCTATATACAGTAGAGAGGCTATATACAGTAGAGAGGCTATATACAGTAGAGAGGTTATATACAGTAGAGAGGCTATATACAGTAGAGAGGATATATACAGGAGAGAGGTTATATACAGTAGAGAGGCTATATACAGTAGAGAGGTTATATACAGTAGAGAGGCTATATACAGTAGAGAGGATATATACAGTAGAGAGGCTATATACAGAGGCTATATACAGTAGAGAGGCTATATACAGTAGAGAGGCTATATACAGTAGAGAGGTTATATACAGTAGAGAGGTTATATACAGTAGAGAGGCTATATACAGTAGTGAGGCTATATACAGTAGAGAGGCTATATACAGTAGCGAGGCTATATACAGTAGAGAGGTTATATACAGTAGAGAGGTTATATACAGTAGAGAGGCTATATACAGTAGTGAGGCTATATACAGTAGAGAGGCTATATACAGTAGAGAGGCTATATACAGTAGCGAGGCTATATACAGTAGAGAGGCTATATACAGTAGAGAGGCTATATACAGTAGCGAGACTATATACAGTAGAGAGGCTATATACAGTAGAGAGGTTATATACAGTAGCGAGGCTATATACAGTAGAGAGGCTACATACAGACACCGGTTAGTCAGGCTGATTGAGGTAGTATGTAGATATGGTTAAAATGACTATGCATATATGATGAACAGAGAGTAGCAGTAGCATAAAAGAGGGGTTGGTGGGTGGCGGGACACAATGCAGATAGCCCGGTTAGCCAATGTGCGGGAGCACTGGTTGGTCGGACCAATTGAGGTAGTATGTACATGAACGTATTGTTAAAGTGACTATGCATATATGATAAACAGAGAGTAGCAGTAGCAGGATGTGGAGGTCCTGGGCTGGCGTGGTTACACGTGGTCTGTGGTTGTGAGGCTAGTTGGACGTACTGTCAAATTCTCGGCTTATGGTAGAGAAATGAACATTCAATTCTCTGGCAACAGCTCTGTGGACATTCCTGGAGTCAGCATGCCAATTGCACACTCCCTCAAAACTTGAGACATCATTGGCATTGTGTTTTGTGACAAAACAGCACATTTTAGATTGGCCTTTTATTGTCCCCAGCACAAGGTGCACCTGTGTAATGATCATTCGGGTTTAATCAGCTTCTTGACATGCCACACCGGTCAGTTGGATGGATTATTTTGGCGAAGGAGAAATGCTCACTAACAGGAATGTAAACAAATGTGTACAATAGTTTTTTGAGAAATAAGTTTTTTTTTGTGCGTATGCAACATTAGTGTATTTTTTTCTTTCAGCTCATGAAACATGGGACCAACACTTTACATGTTGCGTTTTATATTTTAGTTCAGTGTGTATCTAGATCCCGATCTCGATCCCAAATCTTAATCCCAAATCTTAATCCCAAATCTTAATCTGTTCATGATCTGCTGTCCTAAAACCCCAACTCTCCCCCTCCTCCCTCCCCCTCCTCCCTCCCTCTCCTCCCTCCCTCTCCTCCCTCCCCCTCCTCCCTCCCCCTCCTCCCTCCCTCTCCTTCTCTCTCTAAACATCCTATATGTTTTCCTGTAATATCTCATTATGTTGTAGACTGTTAGTCAGCATTTAAGTGTTCATACTGACACTTTCTCCTCATGTTTTCCAGATTTTTCTGCTTCCCTGTGCAGCTGTGGCAGCAGGAAATACTGTTTGCTGATTCCAGTTTCTGCTGCGTAGCTGTATGTATTTCCCCAGGTAGCGTAACCTGGAAGTTATATTGATGTGTTGGTATTTTCACAGCACCGTGCGGAGGCCGCTCGACAGGGTTAGAGGGGACCGTCCTGTCCCCAAATTACCCCCGTAATTATACCCAGAGTCTGACCTGCGTCTACCACATCTTTGTCCCCGGGGACTTTGGTAAGCATCCCTCTCTGGTTTACTTCTGTTCTTTACCTCTCTCTCAATCACAAACTCTGTTCCTCTCTTGCTCTCTCTCTCTCCTCCCCCTGTCTCTCTCTCCCTCTCTCTCCCTCTCCCTCCCCCTCTCTCTCTCCCCCCTCTCCCTCTCCCTCTCCCTCTCTTGCTCTCTCTCTCTCAATCACAAACTCTGTTCCTCTCTTGCTCTCTCTCTCTCTTTATCTCTCCCTCCCCTCTCTCTCCCTCCCTCTCTTTATCTCTCCCTGCCCTCTTGGTCTCTCCCTCCCCCTCTCTCTCCTTCTCTCCCCCCTTCTCGGTTTCTCGCTACCCCTCTCTTTCTCTCTCTCCTCCCCCCGTCTCTCTCTCCTTGTCTCTCCCTCCCCCTATCTCTCCCTCTCCCTCCCTCCCCCTCTCTCTCTCTCTCCCTCTCTCTCCCTCTCTCTCCCCCCTCTCCCTCTCCCTCTTCCTCTCTCTCTCTCTCTCTCTCCCTCTCCCTCTCCCTCCCCCCCCCTCTCTCTCTCTCTCTCTCTCTCTCTCTCTCTCTCTCTCTCTCTCCCTCTCTCTCCCCCCTCTCCCTCTCCCTCTCTCTCTCCCCCTCCCTCTCCCTCTCACCCCCTCTCTCTCTCCTTCTCTCCCTCTTCCCCTCCCTTTCCCTCTCCCCCTCTCCCTCTCCCCCTCTCCCTCTCTCTCTGTCTCTCTGCAGTTTGTGCTGCTGTCTCATAACGTTCTATAAACCATGGTCGCTGTTGTTCAGCCACTGTCGGTAATGTAATGAACTCATGTAGTGAACTGCAACAGAATGGTGTGTCGTTTCTACTGTATATGTGGCTTTACTAAGGAAGTGGAGGCGTTCTGCTTTACAGGAAACACAAGACAATAGTTTTAACTCCAGTCCAGGGTGTTATAACAGCTGACACCACCTCACATTACCAAGATGTGATCATTCAGGATCCGTACAGAAAGCCTTATCAGAAACCACGGCTGTTATTGTCTCCTATACATATAGTAAACTATAGCTACATTTTCAGCAACAAAATGGTGGTTCTACGTTGGTTTTTACTAACGAGGTGGAGGAATTTGTGTCTCAGGAGAAACAGAAGCAGATCTGTGATATAACTGGCTTCACATTACCTACTCAGAGAACATTTGGATATTCAGGAATGTAAGCAAAACAAAAAAACAAAACCCACAACAGGTCAAGTGAAGGGTCAAACACAAACTGGTCTACTAATGAGGTGTAGGATGAGTCTCAGGAGAAACACAGCGTTATCCCTTGCTAGCTACAGTACTGTGAGATGTCGGCTAACTGACCCCAGGTTACCGACCTAGAGAAGATTTGGTCAGTCAGGATGAGGCCAGAAACCATTATCAGAAACCATGGAGATTATGGTCTCCTCCATGTTAACAACAGAGTTGTCTTTCTATATGGTTTTACTAATAAGACAGAGGGACGATGTCTCAGAGAACAACAGGGCTGGTTGTCCTAATAAGACAGAGGGACTGTGTCTCAGAGAACAACAGGGCTGGTTGTCCTAATAAGACAGAGGGACGATGTCTCAGAGAACAGGGCTGGTTGTCCTAATAAGACAGAGGGACGATGTCTCAGAGAACAGGGCTGGTTGTCCTAATAAGACAGAGGGACGATGTCTCAGAGAATAGGGCTGGTTTTACTAATAAGACAGAGGGACGATGTCTCAGAGAACAACAGGGCTGGTTGTCCTAATAAGACAGAGGGACGATGTCTCAGAGAACAACAGGGCTGGTTGTCCTAATAAGACAGAGGGACGATGTCTCAGAGAACAACAGGGCTGGTTGTACTAATAAGACAGAGGGACTGTGTCCAAGAGAACAGGGCTGGTTGTACTAATAAGACAGAGGGACTGTGTCTCAGAGAACAACAGGGCTGGTTTTACTAATAAGACAGAGGGACGATGTCTCAGAGAACAACAGGGCTGGTTGTCCTAATAAAGCAGAGGGACGATGTCTCAGAACAACAGGGCTGGTTGTCCTAATAAGACAGAGGGACAATGTCTCAGAGAACAGGGCTGGTTGTCCTAATAAGACAGAGGGACTGTGTCTTAGAGAACAGGGCTGGTTTTACTAATAAGACAGAGGGACGATGTCTCAGAGAACAGGGCTGGTTTTACTAATAAGACAGAGGGACGATGTCTCAGAGAACAGGGCTGGTTTTACTAATAAGACAGAGGGACGATGTCTCAGAGAACAACAGGGCTGGTTTTACTAATAAGACAGAGGGACGATGTCTCAGAGAACAACAGGGCTGGTTGTCCTAATAAGACAGAGGGACGATGTCTCAGAGAACAACAGGGCTGGTTGTCCTAATAAGACAGAGGGACTGTGTCTCAGAGAACAACAGGACTGGTTGTCCTAATAAGACAGAGGGACTGTGTCTCAGAGAACAGGGCTGGTGTTATTAATAAGACAGAGGGACGATGTCTCAGAGAACAACAGGGCTGGTTGTCCTAATAAGACAGAGGGACGATGTCTCAGAGAACAACAGGGCTAGTTGTCCTAATAAAGCAGAGGGACGACGTCTCAGAGAACAACAGGGCTGGTTGTCCTAATAACAGAGGGACGATGTCTCAGAGAACAACAGGGCTGGTTGTCCTAATAAAGCAGAGGGACGATGTCTCAGAGAACAACAGGGCTGGTTGTCCTAATAAAGCAGAGGGACGATGTCTCAGAGAACAACAGGGCTGGTTGTCCTAATAAAGCAGAGGGACGATGTCTCAGAGAACAACAGGGCTGGTTGTCCTAATAACAGAGGGACGATGTCTCAGAGAACAACAGGGCTGGTCTGTATCTACAGTAGAGAGTCATTTAACTGACGCCCTCACATTACCCACCAGAGAAGGTTGGGATTATTACGATCAGGTGAAACTAAATAGATGTTAAAGAATGGAAACATGCTCAGTATGTAATGGAGGAAGCAAACACCAAATCCCTCCAGGAAGAAGATAAACAAACCAACTAAAATTCCTTTTGGGCGTCCAGATATCCATAATGCAACGCTACAGTACATCGTTAACTATCTTACAAACTTCTCCTCAATTGGACGTGGTATTCCATGGACTTCCTGATACCCAAAATGCAACGCTACCGTACATCGTTAACTGTCTTACAAACTTCTCCTCAATTGGACGTGGTATTCCATGGACTTCCTGATACCCAAAATGCAACACTACAGTACATCGTTAACTGTCTTACAAACTTCTCCTCAATTGGACGTGGTATTCCATGGACTTCCTGATACCCAAAATGCAACACTACCGTACATCGTTAACTGTCTTACAAACTTCTCCTCAATTGGACGTGTTCTTCCATTTTATTTGATTTGATTTCTGCCTTATTATCAATCCCTGTCACTAAGTGGCCCTGAATTGATGAGATGATTGAAGTTATGTCCTCTTATCGAGCCAGGGGGACATTTTCTGAAGAGCACCATGATTGTTACCCAGACTTGAATTCATCTCCGGTTTGACAAGCCGTCTTGACAGTTAGGATCCTTTTGTTGCCATCTTCCACTACTCAGGGACTCAGACACACCGCGTCCTAAATGCCACCCCAAGCCCCCCCCCCCCACATAGTGCACTACTTCTGACAAGGGTCCATAGGGTGCCATTTGAGACGCTCCCTTCCACAGGGTTTTTAAATCAACGCTCCATTTCGACATGTCTTCATGGCTGCTGACTAAACTGCTCAGAATGCTGACAAATGGCTTAATGGAGCATGAGGCTCTGGGTAAAAACCTCTCCTTACCTGTGACAATATATCATATCCCTTTACAACAGCCATGGACTATGTGTGTTGTGTCTGCGTCCCAAATGGCACCCTACTCTGTATTTAGTGCACTATGAAGGGCGTAGGGTACCATTTAGGACTCGGGACAGTATCTCGTTACAACTCCCGCAGGGTAGTGAATCAGGGATGGTGGCATACATCTATGACAGATGACCTCCCTGATGTGTCTTGGCCAAACAGACACTTGAAGACAGGGTCGCATACCGAATTGAACGCGATTCCCTATTTAGTGAACTACTTTTGACCAGAGGGCCCTGGTTGAAAGGAGTGCGTTAAATAGGGATAAGGGTGGCGTTTGGGTCGTGTCCTCGGTCTGGATGCATTGGTCTCAGCTGGGCTGGCAGAGAAAGGTCAGGCAAAAAAAAAACACCTCATAAATTCAGGGCCACTCAGAGGGTTGATAACAAGTGCATTTAGAAATTGTTGCTTTTATTCCTGCTGGTGTTGCTGCTGTTGGTGCTGTTGTTGTTGTGGCTGTTGTTGTTGTTGCTCTTGTTGTTCCTGGTGTGGTTTTTGCTGTTGTTTTTGCTGTTGTTGCTGTTATTGTTGCTGTTATTGTTGCTGCTGTTGGTGCTGTTGTTGTTGTTGCTGTTGTTGGTGCTGTTGCTGTTGTTGTTGTTGCTGTTATTGTTGCTGTTGTAGTTGCTGTTATTGTTGCTGTTGTAGTTGCTGTTGTTGGTGCTGTTGTTGCTGTTGTTGTTGTTGTTGCTGTTTTTGTTGTTGCTGGTGTTGTTTTTGCTGTTGTTTTTGCTGTTGTTGCTGTTATTGTTGCTGTTATTGTTGCTGTTGTAGTTGCTGTTATTGTTGTTGTTGTTGTTGTAGTTGTTGCTGTTTTTGTTGTTGCTGTTGTTGTTGTTGCTGTTGTTGTTGCTGTTGTTGTTGTTGTTGTAGTTGTTGCTGTTTTTGTTGTTGCTGTTGTTGTTGTTGCTGTTGTTGTTGTTGTTGCTGTTGTTGGTGCTGTTGTTGTTGTTGTTGTTGCTGTTGTTGCTGTTTTTGTTGTTGCTGTTGTTGTTGTTGCTGTTGTTGTTGTTGTTGCTGTTGTTGTTGTTGCTGTTGTTGCGGTTTTTGTTGTTGCTGTTGTTGTTGTTGTTGCTGTTGTTGTTGTTGTTGCTGTTTTTGTTGTTGCTGCTGTTGTTGTTGTTGTTGCTGTTGTTGTTGATGTTGATGTTAATGTTGTTGTTGCTGTTGTTGATGATGCTGTTGTTGTTGGTGGTGGTGTTGCTGTTGATTTTGTTAGCCAACAGAAACAGAGTAAACAGCCGACAGACAATAACACACGTATGCTGGTATTAATGTGTTGTTGCTGTTGTTAGCCATATGAATTGTATTTGTCTAATAGGGTCCATAGAAAAACACACACACTGCCAGCTAATGTTCTTATGCTAATGTCATTGATGGTGTTTGCATGACAGAAAGCAGGATGAGTCTTTGATGGCTAATGGTTTTCAGCCATGCTGCTAATGTGCTCTGTATAGTAGATACAGGAGGGGCACCCTATTACGTATATAGTGCACTACTTTTACATATGGGCTCTGGTCAAAAGTAGTGCACTATACAGGGAATAGGGTGCCATTTGGGATGTATCCTGTGTATAACACTACTGACAGACCGATGGACTGCACACACTATTATAACACTACTGACAGGCTGATGGACTGTACTCACTATTATACTATTATAACATTACTGACAGACTGATGGACTATACTCACTATTATACTATTATAACACTACTGACAGGCTGATGGACTGCACACACTATTATACTATTATAACACTACTGACAGACTGATGGACTGTACTCACTATTATACTATTATAACACTACTGACAGACTGATGGACTGTACTCACTATTATACTATTATAACACTACTGACAGACTGATGGACTGTACTCACTATTATACTCACTATTATACTATTATAACACTACTGACAGACTGATGGACTGTACTCACTATTATACTATTGTAACACTACTGACAGACTGATGGACTGTACTCACTATTATAACACTACTGACAGACTGATGGACTGTACTCACTATTATACTATTATAACACTACTGACAGACTGATGGACTATACACACTATTATAACACTACTGACAGACTGATGGACTGTACTCACTATTATACTATTATAACACTACTGATGGACTGTACTCACTATTATACTATTATAACATTACTGACAGACTGATGGACTGTACTCACTATTATACTATTATAACACTACTGACAGACTGATGGACTGTACTCACTATTATACTATTATAACACTACTGACAGACTGATGGACTGTACTCACTATTATACTATTATAACACTACTGACAGACTGATGGACTGTACTCACTATTATACTATTATAACACTACTGACAGACTGATGGACTGTACTCACTATTATACTATTATAACACTACTGACAGACTGATGGACTGTACTCACTATTATACTATTATAACACTACTGACAGACTGATGGACCGGACTCACTATTATACTATTATAACACTACTGACAGGCTGATGGACTGTACTCACTATTATAACACTACTGACAGACTGATGGACTGTACTCACTATTATACTATTATAACACTACTGACAGACTGATGGACTGTACTCACTATTATACTATTATAACAGAATTGACAGGCTGATGACTGTACATGCTGTTATACTATTATAACACTACTGACAGACTGATGGACTGTACTCACTATTATACTATTATAACACTACTGACAGGCTGATGGACTGTACTCACTATTATAACACTACTGACAGACTGATGGACTGTACTCACTATTATACTCACTATTATACTATTATAACACTACTGACAGACTGATGGACTGTACTCACTATTATACTATTATAACACTACTGACAGACTGATGGACTGTACTCACTATTATACTCACTATTATACTATTATAACACTACTGACAGACTGATGGACTGTACTCACTATTATACTATTGTAACACTACTGACAGACTGATGGACTGTACTCACTATTATAACACTACTGACAGACTGATGGACTGTACTCACTATTATACTATTATAACACTACTGACAGACTGATGGACTATACACACTATTATAACACTACTGACAGACTGATGGACTGTACTCACTATTATAACACTACTGACAGACTGATGGACTGTACATGCTGTTATACTGTTATAACACTACTGACAGACTGATGGACTGTACATGCTGTTATACTGTTATAACACTACTGACAGACTGATGGACTGTACATGCTGTAATACTGTTATTATGCAATCAGTACTTATAGTGCACTACTTTTGATCTGGTCCCATAGGGCTCTGGCCAATTTAGTGCACTATAAAGGGAATAGGGTGCTATTTTGGACACATTCTGTTTGGAGTTTCTGTATTTTGTCATGTCCATACTAGAGACATTAGTTATAACATTAGAAGGAGACTATATATTCTGTCATGTCCATACTAGAGACATTAGTTATAACATTAGGACACTATATATTCTGTCATGTCCATACTAGAGACATTACTTATAACATTAGGAGACTATATATTCTGTCATGTCCATACTAGAGACATTAGTTATAACATTAGGAGACTATATATTCTGTCATGTCCATACTAGAGACATTAGTTATAACATTAGGAGACTATATATTCTGTCATGTCCATACTAGAGACATTAGTTATAACATTAGAAGGAGACTATATATTCTGTCATGTCCATACTAGAGACATTAGTTATAACATTAGAAGGAGACTATATATTCTGTCAAGTCCATACTAGAGACATTAGTTATAACATTAGGACACTATATATTCTGTCATGTCCATACTAGAGACATTAGTTATAACATTAGGAGACTATATATTCTGTCATGTCCATACTAGAGACATTAGTTATAACATTAGAAGGAGACTATATATTCTGTCATGTCCATACTAGAGACATTAGTTATAACATTAGAAGGAGACTATATATTCTGTCATGTCCATACTAGAGACATTAGTTATAACATTAGAAGGAGACTATATATTCTGTCATGTCCATACTAGAGACATTAGTTATAACATTAGGACACTATATATTCTGTCATGTCCATACTAGAGACATTAGTTATAACATTAGGATACTATATATTCTGTCATGTCCATACTAGAGACATTAGTTATAACATTAGAAGGAGACTATATATTCTGTCATGTCCATACTAGAGACATTAGTTATAACATTAGAAGGAGACTATATATTCTGTCATGTCCATACTAGAGACATTAGTTATAACATTAGAAGGTGACTCTATATTCTGTCATGTCCATACTAGAGACATTAGTTATAACATTAGAAGACTATATATTCTGTCATGTCCATACTAGAGACATTAGTTATAACATTAGGCGACTATATATTCTGTCATGTCCATACTAGAGACATTAGTTATAACATTAGAAGGAGACTATATATTCTGTCATGTCCATACTAGAGACATTAGAAGGAGACTATATATTCTGTCATGTCCATACTAGAGACATTAGTTATAACATTAGAAGGAGACTATATATTCTGTCATGTCCATACTAGAGACATTAGTTATAACATTAGGAGACTATATATTCTGTCATGTCCATACTAGACACATTAGTTATAACATTAGAAGGAGACTATATTCTGTCATGTCCATACTAGAGACATTAGTTATAACATTAGGACACTATATATTCTGTCATGTCCATACTAGAGACATTAGTTATAACATTAGGACACTATATATTCTGTCATGTCCATACTAGAGACATTAGTTATAACATTAGGAGACTATATATTCTGTCATGTCTATACTAGAGACATTAGTTATAACATTAGGAGACTATATATTCTGTCATGTCCATACTAGAGACATTAGTTATAACATTAGGAGACTATATATTCTGTCATGTCCATACTAGAGACATTAGTTATAACATTAGAAGGAGACTATATATTCTGTCATGTCCATACTAGAGACATTAGTTATAACATTAGGAGACTATATATTCTGTCATGTCCATACTAGAGACATTAGTTATAACATTAGGAGACTATATATTCTGTCATGTCCATACTAGAGACATTAGTTATAACATTAGAAGGAGACTATATATTCTGTCATGTCCATACTAGAGACATTAGTTATAACATTAGAAGGAGACTATATATTCTGTCATGTCCATACTAGAGACATTAGTTATAACATTAGGACACTATATATTCTGTCATGTCCATACTAGAGACATTAGTTATAACATTAGGATACTATATATTCTGTCATGTCCATACTAGAGACATTAGTTATAACATTAGAAGGAGACTATATATTCTGTCATGTCCATACTAGAGACATTAGTTATAACATTAGAAGGACACTATATATTCTGTCATGTCCATACTAGAGACATTAGTTATAACATTAGAAGGAGACTATATATTCTGTCATGTCCATACTAGAGACATTAGTTATAACATTAGGAGACTATATATTCTGTCATGTCCATACTAGAGACATTAGTTATAACATTAGGACACTATATATTCTGTCATGTCCATACTAGAGACATTAGTTATAACATTAGGTGACTCTATATTCTGTCATGTCCATACTAGAGACATTTGTTATAACATTATAAGGAGACTATATATTCTGTCATGTCCATACTAGAGACATTAGTTATAACATTAGGAGACTATATATTCTGTCATGTCCATACTAGAGACATTAGTTATAACATTAGGCGACTATATATTCTGTCATGTCCATACTAGAGACATTAGTTATAACATTAGAAGGAGACTATATATTCTGTCATGTCCATACTAGAGACATTAGTTATAACATTAGGAGACTATATATTCTGTCATGTCCATACTAGAGACATTAGTTATAACATTAGGACACTATATATTCTGTCATGTCCATACTAGAGACATTAGTTATAACATTAGGTGACTCTATATTCTGTCATGTCCATACTAGAGACATTTGTTATAACATTATAAGGAGACTATATATTCTGTCATGTCCATACTAGAGACATTAGTTATAACATTAGGAGACTCTATATTCTGTCATGTCCATACTAGAGACATTAGTTATAACAGAAGGAGACTCTATATTCTGTCATGTCCATACTAGAGACATTTGTTATAACATTATAAGGAGACTATATATTCTGTCATGTCCATACTAGAGACATTAGTTATAACATTAGAAGGAGACTATATATTCTGTCATGTCCATACTAGAGACATTAGTTATAACATTAGAAGGAGACTATATATTCTGTCATGTCCATACTAGAGACATTAGTTATAACATTAGGAGTTTATTTATTCAAAACCGTCCATCCACAGCCAACTATGCTCATATGTATGCAGCACTTTGCATTTTTCATTTATTTTGAATATCATTACAGTACAGTGGACGTCTCTGTTTGTCCTTTTATCTTTAATTACTCTGTCAAAAATTATGTTTACTGTCATATTTCAAAACAATAGCCTTTCTGCTTTTCTAAGAGATGAATTATCCACGGTAGACAAACTAAGCCTTGGGCATCTCAAGTCCCATAAACATGGAAAACATACTGCCTGGCTCTCTAGGTCTCACTGTTTCTTTACAAGGACAGTTTGTTGACTAACTTTCGTTTAGTTAGAGTTAAGAAAAATAGGAAACTCATTCTTATCTGTGGTCCAAGTGGAAAACATATGCTGTATGCTGGAAGACTGTTTTTATGTTGTTGTTGTGGTAAAGCCTGTAATGAATCGTTGTGTAGTCTACTTTTCACTGGAATGTTTATGCCCTGTGATCTTGAAGGCTTATAGGCCACGTTATCTCCCTCAGTGGCAAAGCTAAACGTTCTTCAATGTAACAAAAAAATAAATAAAATGGTGTTAAACTGAAAAACATCAAAGAAACACAATACTGGGTCCTTGATCATCTCTTTTACTACTTTCATTAGGATCTCCGGTAGCTGTTACAAAAGCAGCGGCTACTCTTTCTGAGGTCCACACAAAACATAAAACATGATATGATACACAACGTTAAAAGACAAGAACAGCTCAAGGACAGAACTATATATATATTTGTTTTACAAAAGGCACACGTAGCCTACATATCAACACATACACACAAACTATCTAGGTCAAATAGGGGAGAGGCGTTGTGCCGTGAGGTGTTTTGAAACCAGGTTCATTTGAGCAATATGAGGTGGAAGGGAGATCCGTGCAGTAATGGCTCTGTATAATACTGTACGCTTTCTTGAATTCGTGCTGGATTTGGGAACAGCCCCCCGGTGGCATGTCTGGTCGGGTCTAGTCTGGTCGGGTCTAGTCTGGTCGGGTCTAGTCTGGTCGGGTCTAGTCTGGTGGGGTCTAGTCTGGTCGGGTCTAGTCTGGTCGGGTCTAGTCTGGTCGGGTCTAGTCTGGTCGGGTCTAGTCTGGTCGGGTCTAGTCTGGTCGGGTCTAGTCTGTGTATCAGAGCTGTGGGTAAGTTGACTATGCAAACAATATGGGATTTTTCAACGCATTAATGTTTCTTATAAACACAAGAAGTGACGCAGTCAGTCTCTCCTCAACTCTCAGCCAATAGAGAGAGAGAGACTGGCGTGGATAGTGTTTATATCAGCGCTCTGATTACAATGAAGAGCAAGACGTGCTGCTCTGTTCTGGGCCAGCTGCAGCTTAACTAGGTGTTTCCTTGCAGCACTGGACCACACGACTGGACATGAATCAAGAGAAGACAGAAATAGAGCCTGCAGGACTTCTCTTTATTACAGACAGACTTCTCCCCCATCTTTACAACCTTTGAGTATTTCTGTTTTTGACCATGACAGTTTACAATTTATGTCACGTCCTGACCAGTAAAGGGCTTATTTGTTATTGTAGTTTGGTCAGGACGTGGCAGGGGGTATTTTTTTTAGAGTGTTTAGGGGTTTGTGATATTATGTGTTTATGTAGAGGGGTGTTGGTTTAGAGTGTTTAGGGGTTTGTGATATTATGTGTTTATGTAGAGGGGTGTTGGTTTAGAGTGTTTAGGGGTTTGTGATATTATGTGTTTATGTAGAGGGGTGTTGGTTTAGAGTGTACCGGGGTTTTAGTTTTAGGTTCTATGTTAGTGTATTCTATGTTAGTTCTAGGTTGTTTACGTCTATGTTCAGTTTATTGATTTGACCTTCAATTGGAGGCAGCTGTTTCTCGTTGCCTCTGATTGAAGGTCCTATGTATAGGGGTTGTTTTGTATGGGGGTATTGTGGGTAGTTGTAGTTGCATAGCTTTGTGTTTAGCCTGCATCCTTTTCGTTCGTATGTTTTCTTGTTTTTGTGTTCAATAAAAGTAAATATGAGCACTCAACCCGCTGCGCCTTGGTCCAATACCTACGAAAGACGTGACAATCTAAGATATCACCAAGTAATTTAGTCTCCTCAACTTGTTCAACAGCCACACCATTCATTACCAGATTCAGCTGAGGTCTAGAACTTAGGGAACAATTTGTACCAAGTACAATTCTCTTAGTTTTAGAGATGTTCAAGGACCAGTTTATGACCGACCAACCGTTCCAAAAACAGACTGCAACTCGTTGTTAAGGGGTTTTCAGTGACTTCATTAGCTGTGGCTGCTGATGCGTATATGGTTGAATCCTCAGCAATACTTTACCCTCAAGGAGCCTCCTTATGGAGATCTGAATCATTAAAATAACTGATTTGATATTCATCACCACAGCATCTTGCTGTCTAAGCATCTGGAAATGTGTTTGTTTTTTTCGTTTTTTATCAACTGCAGGTCAGCGTACTGTATGTCTCTAAAATATCAGCAGAAACACATCCATGATGTCTTGTCAGAGCAATGGCCGATTGCAGTACTACATCTGGGGCTGTAACAAGTTAAACGGTAGCTAGATAGCTAGCGTAGCAAAGACAGCGATTAATGAAAGCCTAAACCTGGGGGTTGACTGGAGAGAGAGGGAGATGGTGTGGGGTTGACTGGAGAGAGAGGGAGATGGTGTGGGGTTGACTGGAGAGAGAGGGAGATGGTGTGGGGTTTACTGGAGAGAGAGGGAGAGGGTGTGGGGTTGACTGGAGAGAGAGGGAGATGGTGTGGGGTTGACTGTAGAGAGAGGGAGATGGTGTGGGGTTGACTGGAGAGAGAGGGAGATGGTGTGGGGTTGACTGTAGAGAGAGGGAGATGTGGGGTTGACTGTAGAGAGAGGGAGTGTGTGGTTGACTGGAGAGAGAGGGAGATGGTGTGGGGTTGACTGGAGAGAGAGGGAGATGGTGTGGGGTTGACTGGAGAGAGAGGGAGATGGGTGTGGGGGTTGACTGGAGAGAGAGGGAGATGGTGGGGTTTGAATGAGAAGAGAGGGAGATGTGTTGGGTTGACTGAGAGAGAGGGAGATGGTGTGGGGTTGACTGTAGAGAGAGGGAGATGGTGTGGGGTTGACTGGAGAGAGAGGGAGATGGTGTGGGGTTGACTGTTGACTGTAGAGAGAGGGAGATGGTGTGGGGTTGACTGGAGAGAGAGGGAGATGGTGTGGGGTTGACTGGAGAGAGAGGGAGATGGTGTGGGGTTGACTGGAGAGAGAGGGAGATGGTGTGGGGTTGACTGTAGAGAGAGGGAGATGGTGTGGGGTTGACTGGAGAGAGAGGGAGATGGTGTGGGGTTGACTGGAGAGAGGGAGATGGTGTGGGGTTGACTGGAGAGAGAGGGAGATGGTGTGGGGTTGACTGTAGAGAGAGGGAGATGGTGTGGGTTGACTGGAGAGAGGGAGATGGTGTGGGGTTGACTGGAGAGAGAGGGAGATGGTGTGGGGTTGACTGGAAGAGAGGGAGATGGTGTGGGGTTGACTGGAGAGAGGGAGATGGTGTGGGGTTTACTGTTGACTGGAGAGAGCGGAGATGGTGTGGGGTTGACTGGAGAGAGAGGGAGATGGTGTGGGGTTGACTGGAGAGAGAGGGAGATGGGTGTGGGGTTGACTGGAGAGAGAGGGAGATGGTGTGGGGTTGACTGGAGAGAGAGGGAGATGGGTGTGGGGTTGACTGGAGAGAGAGGGAGATGGTGTGGGGTTGACTGGAGAGAGAGGGAGATGGTGTGGGGTTGACTGGAGAGAGATGGAGATGGTGTGGGGTTGACTGGAGAGAGAGGGAGATGGGTGGGTGACTGGACGAGAGAGGGAGATGGTGTGGGGTAGACTGGAGAGAGAGGGAGATGGTGTGGGGTTGACTGGAGAGAGAGGGGAGATGGTGTGGGGTTGACTGGAGAGAGAGGGAGATGGTGTGGGGTTGACTGGAGAGAGAGGGAGATGGTGTGGGGGTTGACTGTAGAGAGAGGGAGATGGTGTGGGGTTGACTGGAGAGAGAGGGAGATGGTGTGGGGTTGACTGAGAGAGAGGGAGATGGTGTGGGGTTGACTGGAGAGAGAGGGAGATGGTGTGGGGTTGACTGGAGAGAGAGGGAGATGGTGTGGGGTTGACTGGAGAGAGAGGGAGATGGTGTGGGGTTGACTGGAGAGAGAGGGAGATGGTGTGGGGTTGACCTGGAGAGAGAGGGAGATGGTGTGGGGTTGACTGGAGAGAGAGGGAGATGGTGTGGGGTTGACTGGAGAGAGAGGGAGATGGTGTGGGGTTGACTGGAGAGAGAGGGAGATGGTGTGGGGTTGACTGGAGAGAGAGGGAGATGGTGTGGGGTTGACTGGAGAGAGAGGGAGATGGTGTGGGGGTGTTGACTGGAGAGAGAGGGAGATGGTGTGGGGTTGACTGTAGAGAGAGAGGGAGATGGTGTGGGGTTGACTGGAGAGAGAGGGAGATGGTGTGGGGTTGACTGGAGAGAGAGGGAGATGGTGTGGGGTTGACTGTGAGAGAGGAGATGGTGTGGGGTTGACTGTAGAGAGAGGGAGATGGTGTGGGGTTGACTGTAGAGAGAGGGAGATGGTGTGGGGTTGACTGTAGAGAGAGGGAGATGGTGTGGGGTTGACTGGAGAGAGGGAGATGGTGTGGGGTTGACTGGAGAGAGAGGAGGGATGGGGTTGACTGGAGAGAGAGGGAGATGGTGTGGGGTTGACTGTAGAGAGGGGAGATGGTGTGGGGTTGACTGGAGAGAGAGAGATGGTGTGGGGTTGACTGTAGAGAGGGAGATGGTGTGGGGTTGACTGGAGAGAGGGAGATGGTGTGGGGTTGACTGTAGAGAGAGGAGATGGTGTGGGGTTGACTGGAGAGAGGGAGATGGTGTGGGGTTGACTGGAGAGAGGGAGATGGTGTGGGGTTGACTGTAGAGAGAGGGAGATGGTGTGGGGTTGACTGTAGAGAGAGGGAGATGGTGTGGGGTTGACTGTAGAGAGAGGGAGATGGTGTGGGGTTGACTGGAGAGAGAGGGAGATGGTGTGGGGTTGACTGGAGAGAGAGGGAGATGGTGTGGGGTTGACTGTAGAGAGAGGGAGATGGTGTGGGGTTGACTGGAGAGAGAGGGAGATGGTGTGGGGTTGACTGGAGAGAGAGGGAGATGGTGTGGGGGTTGACTGGAGAGAGAGGGAGATGGTGTGGGGGTTGACTGGAGAGAGAGGGAGATGGTGTGGGGTTGACTGGAGAGAGAGGGAGATGGTGTGGGGTTGACTGGAGAGAGAGGGAGATGGTGTGGGGTTGACTGGAGAGAGAGGGAGATGGTGTGGGGTTGACTGGAGAGAGAGGGAGATGGTGTGGGGTTGACTGTAGAGAGAGGGAGATGGTGTGGGGTTGACTGGAGAGAGAGGGGAGATGGTGTGGGGTTGACTGTAGAGAGAGGGAGATGGTGTGGGGGTTGACTGTGAGAGGGAGATGGGGGGGATGGTGTGGGGTTGACTGGAGAGAGAGGGAGATGGTGTGGGGTTGACTGGAGAGAGAGGGAGATGGTGTGGGGTTGACTGTAGAGAGAGGGAGATGGTGTGGGGTTGACTGGAGAGAGAGGGAGATGGTGTGGGGTTGACTGTAGAGAGAGGGAGATGGTGTGGGGTTGACTGGAGAGAGAGGGAGATGGTGTGGGGTTGACTGGGAGAGAGGGAGATGGGTGGGTGGGGGTTGACTGGAGAGAGAGGGAGATGGTGTGGGGTTGACTGGAGAGAGAGGGAGATGGTGTGGGGGTTGACTGTAGAGAGAGGGAGATGGTGTGGGGTTGACTGGAGAGAGAGGGGAGATGGTGTGGGGTTGACTGGAGAGAGAGGGAGATGGTGTGGGGTTGACTGGAGAGAGAGGGAGATGGTGTGGGGTTGACTGGAGAGAGAGGGAGATGGTGTGGGGTTGACTGGAGAGAGAGGGAGATGGTTGTGGGTTGACTGGAGAGAGAGGGAGATGGTGTGGGGTTGACTGTAGAGAGAGGGAGATGGTGTGGGGTTGACTGTAGAGAGAGGGAGATGGTGTGGGGGGTTGTACTGGAGAGAGAGGGAGATGGTGTGGGGTTGACTGTAGAGAGAGGGAGATGGTGTGGGGTTGACTGTGAGAGAGGGGAGATGGTGTGGGGTGTTGACTGTAGAGAGAGGAGATGGTGTGGGGTTTGACTGGAGAGAGAGGGAGATGGTGTGGGGTTGACTGGAGAGAGAGGGAGATGTGTGGGGTTGACTGGAGAGAGAGGGAGATGGTGTGGGGTTGACTGTAGAGAGAGGGAGATGGTGTGGGGTTGACTGGAGAGAGGGAGATGGTGTGGGGTTGACTGGAGAGAGAGGGAGATGGTGTGGGGTTGACTGGAGAGAGAGGGAGATGGTGTGGGGTTGACTGGAGGAGAGGGAGATGTGTGGGGTTGATGAGAGAGAGAGGGAGATGGTGTGGGGTTGACTGTGAGAGAGAGGGAGATGGGTGGGGTTGACTGTAGAGAGAGGGAGATGGTGTGGGGTTGACTGTAGAGAGAGGGAGATGGTGTGGGGTTTACTGGAGAGAGAGGGAGATGGTGTGGGGTTGACTGTAGAGAGAGGGAGATGGTGTGGGGTTGACTGTTGACTGTAGAGAGAGGGAGATGGTGTGGGGTTGACTGGAGAGAGAGGAGATGGTGTGGGGTTGACTGGAGAGAGAGGGGAGATGTGTGTGTGGGGTTGACTGGAGAGAGACGGGAGATGGTGTTGGGGTTGACTGGAGAGAGAGGGAGATGGTGTGGGGTTGACTGAGGAGATGAGAGGGAGATGGTGTGGGGTTGACTGGAGAGAGAGGGAGATGGTGTGGGGTTGACTGTAGAGAGAGGGAGATGGTGTGGGTGTGACTGGAGAGAGATGGAGAGGATGGGTGGGGTTGACTGTAGAGAGAGGGAGATGGTGTGGGGTTGCTGTAGAGAGAGGGAGATGGTGTGGGGTTTACGGAGAGAGAGAGGGAGATGGTGTGGGGTTGACTGTAGAGAGAGGGAGATGGTGTGGGGTTGACTGTTGACTGTAGAGAGAGGGAGATGGTGTGGGGTTGACTGGAGAGAGAGGGAGATGGTGTGGGGTTGACTGGAGAGAGAGGGAGATGGTGTGGGGTTGACTGGAGAGAGAGGGAGAGGGTGTGGGGTTGACTGGAGAGAGAGGGAGATGGTGTGGGGTTGACTGGAGAGAGAGGAGATGGGTGTTGGGTTGACTGGAGAGAGAGGGAGATGTGTGGGGTTGACTGTAGAGAGAGGGAGATGGTGTGGGGTTGACTGGAGAGAGAGGGAGATGGTGTGGGGGTTGACTGTAGAGAGAGGGAGATGGTGTGGGGTTGACTGGAGAGAGAGGGAGATGGTGTGGGGTTGACTGTTGACTGGAGAGAGAGGGAGATGGTGTGGGGTTGACTGTTGACTGGAGAGAGAGGGAGATGGTGTGGGGTTTACTGGAGAGAGAGGGAGATGGTGTGGGGTTGACTGTTGACTGGAGAGAGAGGGAGATGGTGTGGGGTTGACAGTTGACTGGAGGAGAGAGGGAGAATGGTGTGGGGTTGACTGTAGAGAGAGGGAGATGGTGTGGGGTTGACTGGAGAGAGAGAGGGAGATGGTGTGGGGTTGACTGTTGACTGGAGAGAGAGGGAGATGGTGTGGGGTTTACTGTTGACTGGAGAGAGAGGGAGATGGTGTGGGGTTGACTGTAGAGAGAGGGAGATGGTGTGGGGTTGACTGGAGAGAGAGGGAGATGGTGTGGGGTTGACTGTTGACTGGAGAGAGAGGGAGATGGTGTGGGGTTTACTGTTGACTGGAGAGAGAGGGAGATGGTGTGGGGTTTGACTGTAGAGAGAGGGAGATGGTGTGGGGTTGACTGGAGAGAGAGGGAGATGGTGTGGGGTTGACTGTAGAGAGAGGGAGATGGTGTGGGGTTGACTGTAGAGAGAGGGAGATGGGTGTGGGGTTGACTGGAGAGAGAGGGAGATGGTGTGGGGTTGACTGTAGAGAGAGGGAGATGGTGTGGGTTGACTGGAGAGAGAGGGAGATGGTGTGGGGTTGACTGTAGAGAGAGGGAAGATGGTGTGGGGTTGACTGTAGAGAGAGGGAGATTGTGTGGGGTTGACTGTAGAGAGAGGGAGATGGTGTGGGGTTGACTGTAGAGAGAGGGAGATGGTGTGGGGTTGACTGTAGAGAGAGGGAGATGGTGTGGGGTTGACTGTTGACTGGAGAGAGAGGGAGATGGTGTGGGGTTGACTGTAGAGAGAGGGAGATGGTGTGGGGTTGACTGTTGACTGGAGAGAGAGGGAGATGGTGTGGGGTTGACTGTTGACTGGAGAGAGAGGGAGATGGTGTGGGGTTGACTGGAGAGAGAGGGAGATGGTGTGGGGTTGACAGTTGACTGGAGAGAGAGGGAGATGGTGTGGGGTTGACTGTAGAGAGAGGGAGATGGTGTGGGGTTGACTGTTGACTGGAGAGTGAGGGAGATGGTGTGGGGTTGACTGGAGAGAGAGAGGGAGATGGTGTGGGGTTGACAGTTGACTGTAGAGAGAGGGAGATGGTGTGGGGTTGACTGTTGACTGGAGAGTGAGGGAGATGGTGTGGGGTTGACTGGAGAGAGAGAGGGAGATGGTGTGGGGTTGACAGTTGACTGTAGAGAGAGGGAGATGGTGTGTGTAAGCCTGAAGCCTTCTGGTGCTAGAGTACACCCTCCCTGCCTCCCACCCTTCCACCCTTCCTCGCTCCCTCCCCCCCTCCCCCCTCTCTCGCTCACTGCCTCCCTCCCTCGCTCCTTGCCTCCCTCCCTCCACCCACCCATCCTCCCTCCCTCCCTCCCTCCCTCCCTCCCTCCCTCCCTCCCTCCCTCCCTCCTCCCCCCTCTCTCGCTCACTGCCTCCCTCCCTGCCTCCCTCCCTCCCACCCACCCACCCTCCCTCCCTCCCTTCATCGCTCCCTGTATCCCTCCCTCCCTCCCACCCTCCCTCCCTCCCTCCCACCCTCTCTCCCTTACGCCCCCCCTCGCTTCCCTCCCTCCCTCTCTGCCTCCCTCCCACCCTCCCTCGCTTGTTTCCTGCCTCCCACCCTCCCTCGCTCCCTGCCTCCCACACTCCCTCGCTCCCAACCTCCCGCCCACCCTCCCGCCCACCCTCCCTCTCTCCCTGCTGTCCCTCCCTCCCTCCCTCCAATCACTAGAACCCTGATTGCTCCTTCCAGAGTCAATGAGAATCCTCAAAGCCAATAGAAGTCATGATCTCTGGGATGGGATGCTGCAGTTGTTTTCAACTGAGTTGGAAAAGCATGATGGAGTATGGGTAGTGGGGTGAAAGGGTGGAAGGTGTGTGTGTGTGTGTGTGTGTGTGTGTGTGTGTGTGTGTGTGTGTGTGTGTGTGTGTGTGTGTGTGTGTGTGTGTGTGTGTGTGTGTGTGTGTGTGTGTGTGTGTGTGTGTGTGTGTGTGTGTGTGGAGGGGTGATTGTGGGACGATCAGAGAATGGGCAGTAATTTAGATGGGACAGCTGAGAAGGAGCATTAACCAGTGTACCAGTGGTCATTGTGCGAGTTCACCACCACCTGCGTCATAAAAGCTGGGGCAATAATAGTAGTCTACACTCACATACAGGGAGGCTGGCTCCTCTTAGATGAACTGTACTGGAAGATGGCATTGTGCTGTATTCTGCTGGATATTTGTTGGGAACTGGAACGTGCTGTCGTACACGTCGATCCAGAGCATCCCAAACATGCTCAGTGGGTGACGTGTCTGGTGAGTATACAGGCCATGGAAGAACTGGGATATTCTCAGCTTCCAGGAATTGTGTACAGATTCATGCGACATGGGGTTGTGCATTATCATGCTGAAACATGAGGTGATGGTGGCGGATGAATGGCAGAATAACGGGCCTCAGCATCTCGTCACGGTATCTCTGTGCATTCAAATTGCTATCGATAAAATGCAATTGTGTTTGTTGTCCGTAGCTTATGCCTGCCCCATACCATAACCCCACCTCCACCATGGGGCCCATACCATAACCCCACCTCCACCATGGGGCCCATACCATAACCCCACCTCCACCATGGGTCCATACCATAACCCCACTGCCACCATGGGGCCCATACCATAACCCCACCTCCACCATGGGGCCCATACCATAACCCCACCTCCACCATGGGGCCCATACCATAACCCCACCTCCACCATGGGGCCCATACCATAACCCCACCTCCACCATGTTGACATCAGCAAACCGCTCGCCCACACGACACCATACACGCTGTCTACCATCTGCCTGGTACAGTTGAAACCGGGATTCATCTGTGAAGATGAACATTTCTCCAGCGTGCCAGTGGCCATCGAAGGTGAGCATTTGCCCACCGAAGTCGGTTACGACGCAGAACTGCAGTCAGGTCAAGACCCTGGTGAGGACGACAAGCCTGCAGATGAGCTTCCCTGAGACGGTTTCTGACAGTTTGTGAAGAACTTCTTCAGTTTTTGCAAACCCACTGATTCATCAGCTGTCCTGGTGGCTGGTCTCAGACGATCCCGCAGATGAAGAAGCCGGATGTGGAGGTCCTGGGCTGGCATGGTTACACGTGGTCTGGGATTGTGAGGCCTGTTGGACGTACTGCCAAATTCTCTAAAATGATGTTGGAGGCGGCTTATGGTAGATAAATGATCATTAAATTCTCTGGCAACAGCTCTGTGGACATTGCTGCAGTCAGCATGCCAGTTGCACACTCTCTCAAAACTTGAGACATCGGTGGCATTGTGTTTTGTGACAAAACTGCACATTTTAGAGTGGCCTTTAATTGTCCCCAGCACAAGGTGCACCTGTGTAATGATCATGCTGTTTAAACAGCTTCTTGATATGAGGAGGGGGATGAATTATCTTGGCAAAGGAGAAATGCTCACTAACAGGGATTTAAACAAATTTGTGCACAATATTTGAGAGAAATAAGCTTTTTGTGTGTATGGAACATTTCTGGGATCTTTTATTTCAGCTCATGAAACATGGGACCAACACATTACATGTTGTGTTTCAGAAGCATGGTTGGTTCTATTAGACATGTTTCCCAGCCACTTTCCCCCCCGCCCCAAGCTGTGTTTCAGAAGCAGGGTTGGTTCTATTAGATGTTTCCCAGCCACTTTCTCCTCGGTCCCTAGCTGTGTTTCAGTAGCAGGGTTGGTTCTATTAGACATGTTTCCCAGCCACTTTCTCCCCGGTCCCTAGCTGTGTTTCAGTAGCAGGGTTGGTTCTATTAGATATGTTTCCCAGCCACTTTCTCCCCGGTCCCTAGCTGTGTTTCAGAAGCATGGTTGGTTCTATTAGACATGTTTCTCAGCCACTTTCTCTCCGGTCCCTAGCTGTGTTTCAGTAGCAGGGTTGGTTCTATTAGACATGTTTCCCAGCCACTTTCTCCCCGGTCCCTAGCTGTGTTTCAGTAGCAGGGTTGGTTCTATTAGACATGTTTCCCAGCCACTTTCCCCCCCGCCCCAAGCTGTGTTTCAGAAGCATGGTTGGTTCTATTAGACATGTTTCCCAGCCACTTTCTCCCCGGTCCCTAGCTGTGTTTCAGTAGCAGGGTTGGTTCTATTAGACATGTTTCCCAGCCACTTTCTCCCCGGTCCCTAGCTGTGTTTCAGTAGCAGGGTTGGTTCTATTAGACATGTTTCCCAGCCACTTTCTCTCCGGTCCCTGCTGTGTTTCAGTAGCAGGGTTGGTTCTCTAGGGTTGTGTCCCATATGGCACCCTATTCCCTATATAGTGCACTACTTTGGTACAGAACCCTATAGATGGGTTAGTTGACAACGTTACGCTTCCATGGGGCAGAAGTCCATGTGTGGTTGTGATTCTGGATGGCCATGGGGCAGAAGTCCATGTGTTGTTGTGATTCTGGATGGCCAGATTGCTGGCGACACTGACAGGAAACTGCCACGTGGTGAATCCTAAGTGGCTTGTTTCAGCTAGTTTCATCTTGTTCTCGTTTGGAGTTGTTTGGACTGATTTCATGTCAATGCTAATACGGCAAAGAACATTTGCTAGCTAGCTAACCAACAACTGTAACAATGTATTTTTAGAGACAACAAGTGCTCATTGTGCAAATGTATTTATGTTCTCAATAAATATTGGCGACGTAATATAGTTTACAGGTTGTCACCAATCTAAGCCAACCCTGTCTGTTTGGACCCATAGTTGACCCGGCGTCGGTTCTGTTGCTGAACAATCAATCTGTCTATAGGCCCTGGTCAAAGTAGTGCACTGGAAAGGAAAGTGGCTGCCGTTTGGTACAGTTCCACTCCAGATATAATGGAGGCCAGCAGCGCCCTTCCAAGGTGCAGGCTTCTGCTCTGCCAGAGACTGATGCATTTGACCTGATAATGGAACATTTAAAGTATATCAGGTTTAGTGGTTTTAATGGTCCCTCAGATTTCCTGTAAATTAATCTTTTTTTTTTATAAATGAATGCGCGTCCTAAATGCCCAAGTGCACTACTTTTGACCAGAGCCCTATGGCCTACAGAGCACTGTAAAGGGAAGAGGCTGCCATTTGGAATGCGTCTTGTGTATCTTTTGCTAGCGTAGCCCGCTGGACTGTTTTGATTGCCCTGAATCGTGATTTAATTGAGCTGACCCCTGTTAGATGAATATCTGTCTACTACGCCAGATAAACCACAAGTAACCCATTGCCAATCCAAGTCACATCACATTACATTCTCAAAATGAATCTGTTTCAAAAAGAGGAAATTAGATTAAAATCACTGGTGATTAAGATCTCCGAATAATTACGTCTAGACTTTCACAGTCGAAATGAATATGGAACAAATTAATATAGTTCATAAGGTAACATAATGATAATGTCTATGAGAGAGAGAGAGAGAGAGACAGAGAGACAGAGACAGAGAGAGTAGTGTTGTATCAGACAGGGGAGAGTAGTGTTGTATCAGACAGGGGAGAGTAGTGTGTGTTAGACAGGGGAGAGTAGTGTTGTGTTAGACAGGGGAGAGTAGTGTTGTGTTAGACAGGGGAGAGTAGTGTGTGTTAGACAGGGGAGAGTAGTGTTGTGTTAGACAGGGGAGAGTAGTGTTGTGTTAGACAGGGGAGAGTAGTGTGTGTTAGACAGGGGAGAGTAGTGTTGTGTTAGACAGGGGACAGTAGTGTTGTGTCAGACAGGGGAGAGTAGTGTTGTGTTAGACAGGGGAGAGTAGTGTTGTGTTAGACAGGGGAGAGTAGTGTTGTGTTAGACAGGGGAGAGTAGTGTTGTGTTAGACAGGGGAGAGTAGTGTTGTGTTAGACAGGGGAGAGTAGTGTGTGTTAGACAGGGGAGAGTAGTGTGTGTTAGACAGGGGAGAGTAGTGTTGTGTTAGACAGGGGAGAGTAGTGTTTTGTTAGACAGGGGAGAGTAGTGTTGTGTTAGACAGGGGAGAGTAGTGTGTGTTATACAGGGGAGAGTAGTGTTGTGTTAGACAGGGGAGAGTAGTGTGTGTCAGACAGGGGAGAGTACAGTAGCTTGTTTAGACAGATTTTATGCTAAACAAATACATGGCACATCATATATAACCAATCGTGGAGTATCTACAGTATCTACAACACCGCAGGACAAATGGTTCTTCATTCATCTGCATTAGTTGGTTTGCAAGTTGATGATTTATTGACTGTAATGGCTGGATGTAATTACAGTGGAGAAGCAGGGGAGGGAGGGAGGGAGGGAGGGAGGGAGGGAGGGAGGGAGGGAGGGAGGGAGGGAGGGAGGGAGGGAGGGAAAATTATGGTTTTGAGGTCTGTGCTCCGCTCGCCAACAAAGAATTCACAAAATGGGACAAACACCAAATTAAGAATCTGCATGGAGAATTCTGAAATAATTCTCCTCTGTGCAGAACGTAAAACACCAAATAATGCAGAGCAGAATTAGGCCGATACCCGCTAATTATCAAAATCCAGAAAAGAGACGTTAAATTCTACAACCACCTAAAAGGAAGCCATTCCCAAACCTTCCACAACAAAGCCATCACCTACAGAGAGATGAACCTGGAGAAAAGCCCCCTAAACAAGCTGGTCCTGGGGCTCTGATCACAAACACAAACACACCCCACAGAGCCCCAGGACAGCAACACAATTAGACCCAACCAAATCATGAGAAAACAAAAAGATAATTACTTGACACATTGGAAAGAATTAACAAAAAAACAGAGCAATCTAGAATGCTATTTGGTCCTAAACAGAGAGTACACAGGGGCAGAATACCTGACCACTGTGACTGACCCAAAATTAAGGAAAGCTTTGACTATGTACAGACTCAGTGAGCATAGCCTTGCTATTGAGAAAGGCCACCATAGGCAGACCTGACTTTCAAGAGAAGACAGGCTATGTGCACACTGCCAACAAAATGAGGTGGAAACTGAGCTGCACTTCCTAACCTCCTGCCAAATGTAGGACCATATTAGAGACACATATTTCCCTCAGATTACACAGACCCACAAAGAATTTGAAAACATACCAAATTTTGATAAACTCCCATATCTACTGGGTGAAATACCACAGTGTGACATCACAGCAGCAAGATTTGGGACCTGTTGACACAAGAAAAGGACAACCAGTGAAGAACAAACACCATTGTAAATACATTTTTATTTATTTTCCTTTTTGTACATTAACTATTTGCACATCGTTACAACACTGTATATAAATACATAATATGACATTTAAAATGCCTTTTATTCTATAGGAACTTCTGTGAGTGTAATGTTTACCGTTCATTTTTATTGTTTATTTCACTTTTGTTTATTATCTATTCCAGTTGCTTTGGTAATGTTACGTTTCCATTGCCAATAAAGCCCTTACAAATTCAATTCAATTCAATTTCAGTTTATCAGTTTAACTACACAGTGAACAGTATCAGTATATCTACACAGTGAACAGTATCAGTATATCTTTATTCAGACTACAGATGTTAAACCATATTGTCTAGAACAGGGGGAATTCCATATCCTGCCTGTTTATCAGCAGTATTGTGTGTTTATGTTACAGTAGTGAGTTCCTCTGAGGACACAGTATGTCTGTACATCTTTACTCAGCCTTTACAGTAGTTAAACCACACGTTATGAAACAGTAGATCAGCCTTTACAGCAGGAGATCAGCCTGTACTGTAGTTAAACCAGACGTTATGAACCAGTAGATCAGCCTGTACTGTAGTTAAACCACACGTTATGAAACAGTAGATCAGCCTGTACAGTAGTTAACCCATACGTTATGAACCAGTAGATCAGCCTGTACAGCAGGAGATCAGCCTGTACAGTAGTTAAACCAGACGTTATGAAACAGTAGATCAGCCTGTACTGTAGTTAAACCATACGTTATGAACCAGTAGATCAGCCTGTACAGTAGTTCAACCAGACGTTATGAAACAGTAGATCAGCCTGTACTGTAGTTAAACCATACGTTATGAACCAGTAGATTAGCCTGTACAGTAGTTCAACCAGACGTTATGAAACAGTAGGAGATCAGCCTGTACAGCAGGAGATCAGCCTGTACAGCAGGAGATCAGCCTGTACAGCAGGAGATCAGCCTGTACAGCAGTTAAACCATACGTTATGAAACAGTTGATCAGCCTGTACTGTAGTTAAACCATACGTTATGAAACAGTAGGAGATCAGCCTGTACAGCAGGAGATCAGCCTGTACTGTAGTTAAACCAGACGTTATGAAACAGTAGGAGATCAGCCTGTACAGCAGGAGATCAGCCTGTACAGCAGTAGATCAGCCTGTACAGTAGGAGATCAGCCTGTACAGTAGGAGATCAGCCTGTACAGCAGTTAAACCAGACGTTATGAAACAGTAGGAGATCAGCCTGTACAGCAGGAGATCAGCCTGTACTGTAGTTAAACCACACGTTATGAAACAGCAGGAGATCAGCCTGTACAGCAGGAGATCAGCCTGTACAGCAGGAGATCAGCCTGTACAGCAGTTAAACCAGACGTTATGAAACAGTAGATCAGCCTGTACAGCAGTTAAACCAGACGTTATGAAACAGTAGGAGATCAGCCTGTACAGCAGGAGATCAGCCTGTACTGTAGTTAAACCACACGTTATGAAACAGCAGGAGATCAGCCTGTACAGCAGGAGATCAGCCTGTACTGTAGTTAAACCATATGTTATGAAACAGTAGATCAGCCTGTACAGCAGTAGATCAGCCTGTACAGCAGTAGATCAGCCTGTACAGCAGGAGATCAGCCTGTACAGCAGGAGATCAGCCTGTACAGTAGGAGATCAGCCTGTACAGCAGGAGATTAGCCTGTACAGCAGGAGATCAGCCTGTACAGTAGTTAAACCATACGTTATGAAACAGTAGATCAGCCTGTACTGTAGTTAAACCAGACGTTATGAAACAGTAGATCAGCCTGTACAGCAGGAGATCAGCCTGTACAGCAGTAGATCAGCCTGTACAGTAGGAGATCAGCCTGTACAGTAGGAGATCAGCCTGTTCAGCAGTAGATCAGCCTGTACAGCAGGAGATCAGCCTGTACAACAGTAGATCAGCCTGTTCAGCAGGAGATCAGCCTGTACAGCAGGAGATCAGCCTGTTCAGCAGTTAAACCAGACGGTTCAGTAGAGCAGTAGGTTCACAACAGTGTGAGTGTTTTGTTATTGTGTCTGGGTTGTCATTTCTATTCGCAGTTGGTATTTCATCTACTTCTCGCTGCTCCAAAATACAGGTCATGAACCCCAAAAGGCTCCCTATTCCCTAGTGCACTATAAAAGGATCCCTATTCCCTAGGGCACTATAAAAGGCACCCTATTCCCTAGTGCACTATAAAATAATCCCTATTCCCTAGTACACTATAAAAGCCTCCCTATTCCCTAGTGCACTATAAAAGGATCCCTATTCCCTAGTGCACTATAAAAGGATCCCTATTGCCTAGTGCACTATAAAAGGATCCCTATTCCCTAGTGCACTATAAAAGGATCCCTATTCCCTAGGGCACTATAAAAGGCACCCTATTCCCTAGTGCACTATAAAATAATCCCTATTCCCTAGTACACTATAAAAGCCTCCCTATTCCCTAGTGCACTATAAAAGGATCCCTATTCCCTAGTGCACTATAAAAGGATCCCTATTCCCTAGTGCACTATAAAATGCACCCTATTCCCTAGTACACTATAAAATGCACCCTATTCCCTAGTGCACTATAAAAGGATCCCTATTCCCTAGTGCACTATAAAATGCACCCTATTCCCTAGTACACTATAAAATGCACCCTATTCCCTAGTGCACTATAAAAGGATCCCTATTCCCTAGTACACTATAAAATGCACCCTATTCCCTAGTGCACTATAAAAGGATCCCTATTCCCCAGTGCACTATAAAATGCTTCCTATTCCCTAGTGCACTATAAATTGTACCCTATTTCCTAGTGGACTATAACATGCTCCCTATTCCCTAGTGGACTATAAAAGGGTGTGATTTGGGATTCATTTTGCAAAATAAAAAAGTTCTGCTACAGCTGGCAGCTGGAAGCTGTGTGTGTGTGTGTGTGTGTGTGTGTGTGTGTGTGTGTGTGTGTGTGTGTGTGTGTGTGTGTGTGTGTGTGTGTGTGTGTGTGTGTGTGTGTGTGTTATTTCTCACCAGGAGGCAGAACTCTATACAGGCCTAACAGGAAGATAACAGTCTCTGTTGAATAATTCATAGACAGAAGGAGAAACACATGTTGCCGTTCTCCCTCCCCTTTATCATGGCAGGGTTGGACCTTCTCTCTAACACATTACTGATGCTCTGTCTGGCTGTGCTTCACCTTCAGGCTCGTCTAATGCTCGTGGCTCGCGGGCTAAAAACATGTTTCAGGTACGTTAGTGGCTACCTAGCGCTCTGAGGAGTTGGCACGGCAACCCCTTTCTTTGACCGTCGTGGCCCAGTTCTAGTTGCCCTGCCTGGTTACGTGACCTTGCCTATATCTGTCTGCACAGCGACTGTCACCGTGTGTGTGTGTGTGTGTGTGTGTGTGTGTGTGTGTGTGTGTGTGTATGTGTGTGTGCGTGCGTGCGTGCGTGCGTGTGTGGACTGTGTACAGTGGATCCAAGGCTGTTTTTTTTCTACAAGACATAGATGTAGAAGGCTGAGCTATTGGTCTTTGTTTGACATGGCTCCCTACTCCCTACTTTCCACCAGAGCTTCTCCCGTGTGGCGGAGTGGTCGCCACTTGCACTGTGTCTCAGTGCAAGAGCAGTCACTACAGTCCTTGGTTCGAATCCAGGCTGTATCACATCCGGGCCGTGATTGGGAGTCCCATATGGCGACGCACAATTGGCTCAGCGTCGTCCGGGTTTGGCTGGGGTAGGCCGTCATTGTAAATAAGAATCTGTTCTTAACTGACTTGCCCAGTTAAATAAAGGTCAAATATACAGTTGAAGTCGGAAGTTTACATACACCTTAGCCAAATACATTTAAACTCAGTTTTTTCACAATTTCTGACATTTAATCCTAGTAAAAATTCCCTGTCTTAAGTCAGTTAGGATCACCACTTTATTTAAAAAATGTGAAATGTCAGAATAATAGTAGAGAGAATGATTTATTTCAGCTTTTATTTCTTTCATCACATTCCCAGTGGGTCAGAAGTTTACATTCACTCAATTAGTATTTGGTAGCATTGCCTTTAAATTGTTTATCTTGGGTCAAGCGTTTCGGGTAGCCTTCCACAAGCTTCACACAATAAGTTGGGTGAATTTTGGCCCATTCCTCCTGAAAGAGAAGGTGTAACTGAGTCAGGTTTGTAGGCCTCCTTGCTCGCACAAGCTTTTTCAGTTCAGCCCAAAAATGTTCTATAAGATTGAGGTCAGGGCTTTGTGATGGCCACTCCAATACCTTGACTTTGTTGTCATTAAGCCATTTTGCCACAACTTTGGAAGTATGCTTGGGGTCATTGTCCATTTGGAAGACTCATTTGTGACCAAACTTTAACTTCCTGACTGATGTCTTGAGATGTTGCTTCAATATATCCACATCATTTTTGTACCTCATGATGACATCTATTTTGTAAAGTGCACCAGACCCTCCTGCAACAAAGCACCCCCACAACGTGATGCTGCCAACCCCGTGCTTCACGGTTGGGATGGTGTTCTTCGGCTTGCAAGCCTCCCCCTTTTTCCTCCAAACATAACGATGGTCATTATGGCCAAACAGTTATATTTTTGTTTCATCAGACCAGAGGACATTTCTCCAAAAAGTACAATCTTTGTCCCCATGTGCAGTTGCCAACCGTAGTCTGGCTTTTTTATGCCGGTTTTGGAGCAGTGGCTTCTTCCTTGCTGAGCGGCCTTTCAGGTTATGTCGACGTAGGACTCGTTTTACTGTGGATATAGATACTTTTGTACCTGTTTTCTCCAGCATCTTCACAAGGTCCTTTGCTGTTGTTCTGGGATTGATTTCCACTTTTCGCTCCAAAGTATGTTCATCTCTAGGAGACAGAGGTATGACGGCTGCGTGGTCCCATGGTGTTTATACTTGCATACTATTGTTTTTACAGATGAATGTGGTACCTTCAGGCATTTGGAAATTGCTCCCAAGGATGAACCAAACTTGTGGAGGTCTACAATTTCTTTTCTGAGGCTGATTTCTTTTGATTTTCCCATGATGTCAAGCAAAGAGGCACTGAGTTTGAAGTTAGGCCTTGAAATACATCCACAGGTACAACTCCAATTGACTCAAATGATGTCAATTAGCCTATCAGAAGCTTCTAAAGCCATGACATCATTTTCTAGATTTTTCCAAGCTGTTTAAAGGCGCAGTCAACTTACTGTATGTAAACTTCTGACCCACTGGAATTGTGATGCAGTGAATTATTAGTGAAATAATCTGTCTGTAAACAATTGTTGGTAAACTTACTTGTCATGCACAAAGTAGATGTCCTAACCGACTTGCCAAAACTATAGTTTGTTAACAAGAAATGTGTGGAGTGGTTGAAAAAGGAGTTTTAATGACTCCAACCTAAGTGCATTTAAACTTCCGACTTCTAAAATAAACTGGAGAAAAGCTCCATTCTGCAGACCAATAGGCATCACTACCCAAAAACTCCTCTAATAAGTAAATCAAAGGTAGTGAGTGCACTGTACAGGAAATAGGATGCCATGTCAGACAAAGCCCTTGTCCAATGCCCTCATTTCTCAGTGAAATAATTCCCAGTTTAAACACACTGTCAGAGGAAGAGGAAAGGTGTTCCGTCTCTAAACTGCTCTCACCTTTGGCATTCATACGTCTTCATCAGCAGACTAGGGCTGCATCTCAGAATGGCACCCTACTTCCTATATAGTGCACTACTTTTAACCAGGGCCCTTAGGTCTCTGGTTAGCTAGTAAGATAGTGACGGAGAAGAAGGCAGACGTTTTATGTACCCCCAAGCGATTGTGTTTTTTTGTTTGTTTATTTGCTTTGTTTGTAACTTATTTTTTGTACTTATTTTGTACATAATGTTGCCGCTACCGTCTCTTATGACCGAAAATAACTTCTGGACATCAGGACTGTGATTATTCACCACGGACTTGCAGAATCCTTTTTTTTTCCTTTAACGAATCTGACGAGGCCGACGCAAACGATATGCTGCTTTCTCGGGAACAGGCCCAGATCCCCGTGATTTGCGTGAAGAGGAGGTGGAGAAACAGGGGCCGGAGGGCGGGGCTACCTTCTGAGAAATTCGTAGGCGATCGAATAAAGCCCCACTTCCTTCCATTCTGCTAGCAAAACGTGCTAATCTTTGGACAATAAAATAGATGACCTACAGGGAAGATTAAACTACCAACGGGACATTCAAAACTGTAATATATTATACTTCGTCTGAATGACGACACTATCAACATACTGCTGGCTGGTTATACGCTGTACCGGCAGGATAGAACACCGGCATCCGGTAAAGGGGTGACGGACTATGTATTTTCGTAAATAACAGCTGGTGCACAATATCTAAGGATGTCTCGAGCTATTGCTCGCCTGAGGTAGAGTATCTCATGATAAGCTGTAGACCACACTATCTACCTAGAGAGTTTTCATCTGTATTTTTTTGTAGCTGTTTACATAACACCACAGTCAGAGGCTGGCATTAAGACAGCATTGAATGAGCTGTATTCCGCCATAAGTAAACAGGAAAATGCTCACCCAGAGGCGGTGCTCCTAGTAGCTGGGGACTTTAGAAACTTAAATCCGTCTTAACAAATTTCTATAGGCATGTTAAATGTGCAACCAGAGGGGAAAAAAACTCTAGACCACCTTTTACTCCACACACAGAAACTTATACAAAGCTCTCCCTCGCCCTCCATTTGGCAAATCTGACCATAATTCTATCCTCCTGATTCCTGCTTACAAGCAAAGATTAAAGCAGGAAGCAGCAGTGACTCGGTCAATGAGAAAGTGATCAGATGAAGCAGATGCTACGCTACAGGACTGTTTTGCTAGCAAAGACTGGAATATGTTCCGGGAGTACTCCAACGGCATTGAGGAGTACACCACATCAGTCATTGGCTTCATCAATAAGTGTTTGGATGACGTCGTCCCCACAGTGACCGTACGTACAACCAGAAGCCATAGATTACAGGCAGCATCTGCACTGAGCTAAAGGATAGAGCTGCCGCTTTCAAGGAACGGGACTCTAACTCGGGAGCTTATAATAAATCCTGCTAGGCCCTCCGAAGAACTATCAAACCGGCAAAGCGTCAATATAGGACTAAGATCGAATCATACTACACCGGCTCTGATGCTCGTCGGATGTAGCAGGGCTTGCAAACAATTACAGACTACAAAGGGATGCCCAGCCGTGAGCTGCCCAGTGACACAAGCCTACCAGAGAAGCTAAACGTTTTCTATGCTCGCTTCGAGGCAAATAACACTGAAACATGCATGAGAGCACCAGCTGTTCCGGAAAACACTGTGTGATCACGCTCTCCGCAGCCGATGTGAGTAAGGCCTTTAAACAAGTCAACATTCACAAGGCCGCAGGGCCAGACGGATTAGCAGGAGCTGACCAACTGGCAAGTGTCTTTACTGACATTTTCAACATGTCCCTGTCCGAGTCTGTAATACCAACATGTTTTAAGCAGACCACCATAGTGTCTGTGCCCAAGAACACTAAGGTAACCTGCCTAAATGACTACCGCCCCGTAGCACTCACGTCGATAGCCATGAAGTGCTTTGAAAGGCTGGCCATGGCTCACATCAACACCCTTATCCCAGAAACCCTAGACCCATTCCAATTTGCATACCGCCCCAACAGATCCACAGATGATGCAATCTCTATTGCACTCCACACTGCCCTTTCCCACCTTGACAAAAGGAACACCTATGTGAGAATGCTATTCATTGACTACAGCTCAGCGTTCAACACGAGAGTGCCCTCAAATCTCATCAATAAGCTAAGGATCCTGGGACTAAACACCTCCCTCTGCAACTGGATCCTGGACTTCCTGACAGGCCGTCCCCAGGTGGTAAGGGTAGGCAACAATACATCCGCTACGCTGATCCTCAACACAGTGGCCCCTCAGGGGTACGTGCTCAGTCCCCTCCAGTACTCCCTGTTCACTCAAGACTGCACGGCCAGGCACGACTCCAACACCATCATTAAGTTTGCCACTGGGGCCAAGCTTCCTGCCATCCAGGCCCTCTAACCAGGCGGTGTCAGAGGAAGGCCCTAAAAATTGTCAAAGATTCCAACCACCACCAAGCCATAAGACTCCAGAACACCTAATCAAATGGCTACCCAGACTATTTGCATTGCCCCTCCCCCTTTTCCGCAGCTGCTACTCTCTGTTGTTATCATCTATGCATAGTCACTTTAATAACTCTACCTACATGTACATATTACCTTAACTAACCAGTGTCCCCACATATTGACTCTGTACCGGTACCCCCTGTATATAGCTTCCACATTGACTCTGTACCGGTACCCCCTGTATATAGCTTCCACATTGACTATGTACCGGTACCCCCTGTATATAGCCTCCACATTGACTATGTACCGGTACCCCCTGTATATAGCCTCCACATTGACTCTGTACCAGTACCCCCTGTATATAACCTCCACATTGACTCTGTACCGTAACACCCTGTATATAGCCTCCACATTGACTCTGTACCGGTACCCCCTGTATATAGCCTCCACATTGACTCTGTACCGGTACCCCCTGTATATAGCCTCCACATTGACTCTGTACCGGTACCCCCTGTATATAGCCTCCACATTGACTCTGTACCGGTACCCCCTGTATATAGCCTCCACATTGACTATGTACCGGTACCCCCTGTATATAGCTTCCACATTGACTATGTACCAGTACCCCCTGTATATAGCCTCCACATTGACTCTGTACCGGTACCCCCTGTATATAGCCTCCACATTGACTCTGTACCGGTACCCCCTGTATATAGCCTCCACATTGACTCTGTACCAGTACCCCCTGTATATAGCCTCCACATTGACTCTGTACCAGTACCCCCTGTATATTGTCTCGCTATTGTTATTTCACTGCTGCTCTTTAATTACTTGTAACTTTTATTTCTGTATTCTTATCGTTATTTTTTTTTAAACTGCATTGTTGGTTAGGGGAATACCTTTGTATTCAGCGCACGTGACTAATACAATTTGATTGGATTTTTTGATTTGATAACTAGTGTACTTTATAAGAGAGGGAGCTATTTGAGATGCTAGGAGTGTGGCGTCATGTGGCGTCGTCTGATGCCTGGTGGATATGCAGGACAGGGTGAGATTAGTCCTGCTATCTATTTGGGGATAGGGTTTCTCTCTCCCTCTCTCTCTCTCTCTGTCTCGCTCTCGCTCTCTCTCTGCCTCTGTATCTCTCTCTCTCTCTCTCTCTCGCTCTCTCTCTGCCTCTGTCTCTCTGTCTTTCTCTCTCTGTCTCTCTCTCTCTCTCTCTCTCTCTCTCTCTCTTTCGCTCTGTCTTTCTCTCTCTGTCTCTCTGTCTCTCTGTCGCTGTCTCTCTCTCTGTCTCTCTCCGTCTCGCTCTCTCTCTCTCTCTTTCGCTCTGTCTTTCCCTCTCTCTCTCTCTCTCTCTCTCTCTGTCTCTCTCTCTCTCTCTCTCTCCCTGCCTCTCTCTCTCCTCTCTCCCTGTCTCTCTCTCTCTCTCTCTGTGTCTCTCTCTCTGTGTCTCTCTCTCTGTGTCTCTCTCTCTCCCTGTCTCTCTCTCTCTCAATTCAATTCAAGGGGCTTTATTGGCATGGGAAACATATGTTAACATTTCCAAAGCAAGTGAGGTAGATAATATACAAAAGTGAAATAAACAATAAAAATTAACAGTAAACATTTAACATACAGAAGTTTCAAAAGAATAAAGACATTACAAATGTCATATTATGTCTATTTACAGTGTTGTAACGATGTACAAATGGTTAATGTACAAAAGGGAAAATAAATAAGCATAAATATGGGTTGTATTTACAATGGTGTTTGTTCTTCACTGGTTGACCTTTTCTTGTGGCAACAGGTCACAAATCTTGCTGCGATGATGGCACACTGTGGTATTTCACCCAGTAGATATGGGAGTTTATCAAAATTGGGTTTGTTTTCAAATTCCTTGCGGATCTGTGTAACCTGAGGAAAATATGTGTCTTTAATATGGTCATACATTGGGCAGGAAGTTAGGAAGTGCAGCTCAGTTTCCACCTCGTTTTGTGGGCAGTGTGCACATAGCCTGTCTTCTCTTGAGAGCCAGGTCTGCCTTCAGAGGCCTTTCTCAATAGCAAGGCTATGCTCACTGAGTCTGTACATAGTCAAAGCTTTCCTTAATTTTGGGTCAGTCACAGTGGTCAGGTATTCTGCCACTGTGTACTCTCTGTTTAGGGCCAAATAGCATTCTAGTTTGCTCAGTTTTTTTGTTTATTCTTTCCAATGTGTCAAGTAATTATCTTTTTGTTTTCTGATGATTTGGTTGGGTCTAATTGTGTTGCTGTCCTGGGGCTCTGTGGGGTGTGTTTGTGTTTGTGAACAGAGCCCTAGGACCAGCTTGCTTAGGGGGCTCTTCTCCAGGTTCATCTCTCTGTAGGTGATGGCTTTGTTATGGGAGGTTTGGGAATCGCCTTTTAGGTGGTTGTAGAATTTAACGGCTCTTTTCTGGATTTTGATAATTAGCGGGTATCGGCCTAATTCTGCTCTGCCTGCATTATTTGGTGTTTTACGTTGTACACAGAGGATATTTTTTGCAGAATTCTGCATGCAGAGTCTCAATTTGGTGTTTGTCCCATTTTGTGAATTCTTGGTTGGTGAGCAGGACCCCAGACCTCACAACCATAAAGGGCAATGGGTTCTATAACTGATTCAAGTATGTTTAGCCAGATCCTAATCGGTATGTTGAATTTTATGTTCCTTTTGATGGCATAGAAGGCCCTTCTTGCCTTGTCTCAGATCGTTCACAGCTTTGTGGAAGTTATCTGTGGCGCTGATGTTTAGGCCGAGGTATGTATAGTTTTTTGTGTGCTCTAGGACAACGGTGTCTAGATGGAATTTGTATTTGTAAGTCGCTCTGGATAAGAGCGTCTGCTAAATGACTTACATGTAAATGTAAATGTATTTGTGGTCCTGGCGACTGGACCTTTTTTGGAACACCATTATTTTGGTCTTACTGAGATTTACTGTCAGGGCCCAGGTCTGACAGAATCTGTGCAGAAGATCTAGGTGCTGCTGTAGGCCCTCCTTGGTTGGGGACAGAAGCACCAGATCATCAGCAAACAGTCGACATTTGACTTCAGATTCTAGGAGGGTGAGGCCGGGTGCTGCAGACTGTTCTAGTGTCCTCGCCAATTCGTTGATATATATGTTGAAGAGGGTGGGGCTTAAGCTGCATCCATGTCTCACCCCACGGCCCTGTGGGAAGGAATTTGTGTGTTTGTTGCCAATTTTAACCGTAGACTAGTTGTTTGTGTACATGGATTTTCTAATGTCGTATGTTTTTCCCCCCAACACCACTTTCCATCATTTTGTATAGCAGACCCTCATGCCAAATTGAGTCGAAGGCTTTTTTGAAATCAACAAAGCATGAAAAGACTTTGCCTTTGTTTTGGTTTATTTGTTTGTCAATTAGGGTGTGCAGGGTGAATACATGTTCTGTTGTACGGTAATTTGGTAAAAGGCCAATTTGACATTTGCTCAGTTCACTGAGGAAATGTACGAGTCTGCTGTTAATGATAATGCAGAGGATTTTCCCAAGGTTGCTGTTGACGCATATCCCACGGTAGTTATTGGGGTCAAATTTGTCTCCACTTTTGTGGATTGGGGTGATCAGTCCTTGGTTCCAAATATTGGGGAAGATGCCAGAGCTAAGGATGATGTTAAAGAGTTTTAGTTTAGCCAATTGGAATTTGTTGTCTGTATATTTGGTAATTTCATTGAGGATACCATCAACACCACAGGCCTTTTTGGGTCTGAGGGTTTTTATATTGTCCTGTAATTCATTCAAGGTAATTGGAGAATCCAGTGGGTTCTGGTAGTCTTTAATAGTTGATTCTAAGATTTGTATTTGATCATGTAAATGTTTTTGCTGTTTGTTCTTTGTTATAGAGCCAAAAAGATTGGAGAAGTGGTTTACCCAGACATCTCTGTTTTGGATAGATAATTCTTCATGTTGTTGTTTGTTTAGTGTTTTCCAATTCTCCCAGAAGTGGTTAGAGTCTATGGATTCTTTAATTACATTGAGCTGATTTCTGACGTGCTGTTTCTTCTTTTCCTTCTTTGATATTACTCAGTTCCTTTGGCTTTGATGCCTCATGATTGAGTATTGCTCTGTTCAGGTAGACTGTGATTTTGCTGTGATCTGATAGTGGTGTCAGTGGGCTGACTGAACGCTCTGAGAGACTCTGGGTTGAGGTCAGTGATAAAGTAGTCTACAGTACTACTGCCAAGAGATGAGCTATGGGTGTACCTACCGTAGGAGTCCCCTCGAAGCCTACCATTAACTATGTACATACCCAGCGTGCGACAGAGCTGCAGGAGTTGTGACCTGTTTTTGTTGGTTATGTTGTCATACTTGTGCCTAGGGGGGCATATGGGGGAGGGAATGCTGTCACCTCCAGATTAGTGTTTGTCCCCCTGTGTGCTGAGGGTGTCGGGTTCTTGTCCGGTTCTGGCATTTAGGTCGCCACAGACTAGTACATGTCCCTGGGCCTGGAAATGATTGATTTTCCCCTCTAGGATGGAGAAGCTGTCATCATTAAAGTATGGGGATTCTAGTGGGGGAATATAGGTAGCACACAGGAGGACATTTTTCTCTGTTAAGATCATTTCCTTTTGAATTTCTAGCCAAATGTAAAATGTTCCTGTTTTGATTAATTTAATGGAGTGAGTTAGGTCTGCTCTATATTAGCATACCCCCTGAGTCCCTTCCCTGTTTCACACCTGGTAGTTTGGTGGATGGGACTACCAGCTCTCTGTAACCTAGAGGACAACCAGTGGGTCCGTCTCCTCTATACCACCTGGTAGTGTGGTGGATGGGACTACCAGCTCTCTGTAACCTAGAGGACAACCAGTGGGTCCGTCTCCTCTATACCACCTGGTAGTGTGGTGGATGGGACTACCAGCTCTCTGTAACCTAGAGGACAACCAGTGGGTCCGTCTCCTCTATACCACCTGGTAGTGTGGTGGATGGGACTACCAGCTCTCTGTAACCTAGAGGGCAACCAGTGGGTCTGTCTCCTCTATACCACCTGGTAGTGTGGTGGATGGGACTACCAGCTCTCTGTATCCTAGAGGACAACCAGTGGGTCCGTTTCTTGCAGGATGACAATGTCTGTATTACCGATTTCTTTCGTGAAGTCCAGGTTCCTGCTCTTTAGGCCAAAGGCAGATGACCTCAGGCCTCGGATATTCCAGGATGAGATAGTGGATTTGTGTTCCATAAAGTGTCCAATGTTGTTGGTCGTGTGGTTTGGCCTCAGGCCAGTAAGTGTGAGCAGAGCCTGCTGAGCATCTGGTACATGCCATTGGCTTGGGCTAGTGTAAGAGTGGGGGTTGGGCCTGTTTGGCCGCTCACGGCCTGGGCGTATGTGTGACTTCCATGTTGAGGCCCTCTTTGCGGGGGTGGGGTGCATGGGGTGGGCAGGAGAGGCATAGGTCTGATATGAGGGGGCCTAAATGGGGTGTGGGCATGGTTGGCTTGGGGAGATGTCCTCTATGTGTAGGTCCAGGGGGGTCCTCTATGTGTTGGTCCAGGGGGGGTGTCCTCTATGTGTAGGTCCGGGGGGGGGGGGGGGGGGGTCCTCTATGTGTTGGTCCGGGGGGGGGGGGGAGGTCCTCCAGGTCTGGGCGGGGTGTCTATTGATCTGTTGCTCCTGTGTGAAGTGTTGGGGCTACGTTTGAGAGCGATGTCCTTTAGAGTCCGGGCGAAGGTGGGCACTGCTGCCTTGTATAGGTGGACCTGGTCATAGAGGCTGTTCAAGTCCAGGATGGAGTGGTGGGCCAGGAAAACATTTGGTTTTGAGGCACAGTCACAGGAAATACTTGCATTTACCCGCAGTATAGTAGCAGGGTGGAGATAACCACTGGTGTGTTGGGGAAAGTAGAAGAAGCTTTTTCAATCACTCCCTTCAGTGCTGTGGCCACCGTTTCCTGCTGTGTTCTCAGGTCGTTTGTGCCTGTGTGTATTATTATGTGGCTGGGTGACCCTAGTTGGTCCTCAGACAGAAGGTCTAGGGCGTGCTGGGTGTTTGGACACCAGAGTTTAGACACACTGTGTTAGGGAAAACACACTATGGTCAGGGTCTGGTGTGGACTGTTCTGCTGTGGTGTCGACACTATGGTCAGGTGTGGACTGTTCTGCTGTGGTGTCGACACTATGGTCAGGGTCTGGTGTGGACTGTTCTGCTGTGGTGTTAACACTATGGTCTCATGTGGACTGTTCTGCTTTGGTGTCAACACTATGGTCTGGTGTGGACTGGTTAAGGGTGTTGTTGTGCTGGACTGTTGTCTGGGTCTGGTTAAGGGGGTGTTGTTGTGCTGGACTGTTGTCTGGGTCTGGTTAAGGGGGTGTTGTTGTGCTGGACTGTTGTCTGGGTCTGGTTAAGGGGGGTGTTGTTGTGCTGGACTGTTGTCTGGGTCTGGTTAAGGGGGTGTTATTGTGCTGGACTGTTGTCTGGGTCTGGTTAAGGGGGTGTTGTTGTGCTGGACTGATGTCTGGGTCTGGTTAAGGGGGTGTTGTTGTGCTGGACTGTTGTCTGGGTCTGGTTAAGGGGGGTGTTGTTGTGCTGGACTGTTGTCTGGGTCTGTGCTGACTGGAGTGTGTTCACCTGCTGTTCCAGCTCCACCTGCCTTACCTCCAGCTGGGTGAATGTATCCTTCATTTCAATGAGGGAGTAGTACTCTGTGCTGGGAGGTTGACTTTCCGCTGGGGGTTGCTCGTCTGTGGAGTCATATAATGAAGAGGTCTGGGGGGGTTATATAATGAAGAGGTCTGGGGGTTATATAATGAAGAGGTCTGGGGGGTTATATAATGAAGAGGTCTGGGGGTTGCTGGTCTGTGGGGTTATATAATGAAGAGGTCTGGGGGTTATATAATGAAGAGGTCTGGGGGGTTATATAATGAAGAGGTCTGGGGGTTATATAATGAAGAGGTCTGTGGGGTTATATAATGAAGAGGGAGGTCTGGGGGTTATATAATGAAGAGGTCTGGGGGGTTATATAATGAAGAGGTCTGGGGGGTTATATAATGAAGAGGTCTGGGGGGGTTATATAATGAAGAGGTCTGGGGGGGTTATATAATGAAGAGGTCTGGGGGTTATATAATGAAGAGGTCTGGGGGTTATATAATGAAGAGTCTGGGGGTTATATAATGAAGAGGTCTGGGGGGTTATATAATGAAGAGGTCTGGGGGGTTATTAATGAAGAGGTCTGGGGGTTATATAATGAAGAGGTCTGGGGGGTTATATAATGAAGAGGTCTGGAGGTTATATAATGAAGAGGTCTGGGGTTATATAATGAAGAGGTCTGGGGGTTATATAATGAAGAGGTCTGGGGGTTATATATGAAGAGGTCTGGGGGGTTGCTCGTCTGGGGGGTTATAATGAAGGGTCTGGGGGTTTATAATTGAGAGGTCTGGGGGGGTGTGGGTATATAATGAAGAGGTCTGGGGGGGTGGCTGGTCTGTGGGGTTATATAATGAAGAGGTCTGGGGGTGGCTGGTCTGTGGGGTTATATAATGAAGAGGTCTGGGGGTGGCTGGTCTGGGGGTTATATAATGAAGAGGTCTGGGGGGTTATATAATGAAGAGTTGGGGGTTATATAATGAAGAGGTCTGGGGGTTGCTGGTCTGTGGGGTTATAATGAAGAGGTCTGGGGGGTTATATAATGAAGAGGTCTGTGGGGTTATATAATGAAGAGGTCTGTGGGGTTATATAATGAAGAGGTCTGGGGGTTGCTGGTCTGTGGGGTTATATAATGAAGAGGTCTGGGGGTTATATAATGAAGAGGTCTGCGGGGTTATATAATGAAGAGGTCTGGGTTGTTATATAATGAAGAGGTTTGTGGGGTTATATAATGAAGAGGTCTGGGGGTTATATAATGAAGAGGTCTGGGGGGTTATATAATGAAGAGGTCTGTGGGGTTATATAATAAAGAGGTCTGTGGGGTTATATAATGAAGAGGTCTGGGGGGTTATATAATGAAGAGGTCTGGGGGTTATATATGAAGAGGTTCTGTGGGGTTATATAATGAAGAGGTCTGGGGGGTTATATAATGAAGAGTTTGGGGGGTTATATAATGAAGAGGTCTGGGGGTTATATAATGAAGAGGTCTGGGGTTATATAATGAAGAGGTCGTGGGGTTATATAATGAAGAGGTCTGGGGGGTTATATAATGAAGAGGTCTGGGGGGTTATATAATGAAGAGGTCTGGGGGTTATATAATGAAGAGGTCTGGGGGTTGCTCGTCTGGGGGGTTATATAATGAAGAGTCTGGGGGTTATATAATGAGAGAGGTCTGGGGGGTTATTAAATGAAGAGGTCTGGGGGTTTATAATGAAGAGGTCGGGTGGGGGTTATATAATGAAGAGGTCGTGTGGGTTATATAATGAAGAGGTCTGGGGGTTATATAATGAAGAGTCTGGGGGGTGGCTGGTCTGTGGGGTTATATAATGAAGAGGTCTGGGGGGGTTTATAATGAAGAGGTCGGGGGGTTATATAATGAAGAGGTCTGGGGGTTATATAATGAAGAGGTCTGGGGGTTATATAATGAGGAGGTCTGGGGGTGGCTGGTCTGTGAGGTTATATAATGAAGAGGTCTGGGGGTGGCTGGTCTGTGGGGTTATATAATGAAGAAGTCTGGGGGTGGCTGGTCTGTGGGGTTATATAATGAAGAGGTCTGGGGGGTTATATAATGAAGAGGTCTGGGGGTTGTATAATGAAGAGGTCTGGGGGTTGCTGGTCGGTGGGGTTATATAATGAAGAGGTCTGGGGGGTTATATAATGAAGAGGTCTGTGGGGTTATATAATGAAGAGGTCTGTGGGGTTATATAATGAAGAGGTCTGGGGGTTGGCTGGTCTGTGGGGGTATATAATGAAGAGGTCTGGGGGTTATATAATGAAGAGGTCTGGGGGTTATATAATGAAGAGGTCTGGGGGGTTATATAATGAAGAGGTCTGGGGGGTTATGTAATGAAGAGGTTCTGGGGGGTTATATAATGAAGAGGTCTGGGGGTTATATAATGAAGAGGTCTGGGGGTTATAATGAAGAGGTCTGTGGGGTTATTAATGAAGGGTCTGGGGGTTATATAATGAAGAGGTCTGGGGGGTTATATAATGAAGAGGTCTGGGGGGTTATATAATGAAGAGGTCTGTGGGGTTATATAATGAAGAGGTCTGGGGGTTATATAATGAAGAGGTCTGGGGGTTATATAATGAAGAGGTCTGGGGGTTATATAATGAAGAGGTCTGTGGGGTATATAATGAAGAGGTCTGGGGGGTTATGTAATGAAGAGGTCTGGGGGGTTATATAATGAAGAGGTCTGGGGGTGGCTGGTCTGTGGGGTTATATAATGAAGAGGTCTGGGGGTTATATAATGAAGAGGTCTGGGGGTTATATAATGAAGAGGTCTGGGGGTGCTGGTCTGTGGGGTTATATAATGAAGAGGTCTGGGGGTTATATAATGAAGAGGTCTGTGGGGTTATATAATGAAGAGGTCTGGGGTGGCTGGTCTGTGGGGTTATAATGAAGAGGAGGTCTGGGGGTTATTTAATGAAGAGGTCTGCGGGGTTATATAATGAAGAGGTCTGGGGGGTTATATAATGAAGAGGTATGTGGGGGTTATATAATGAAGAGGTCTGGGGGTTATATAATGAAGAGGTCTGGGGGGTGATATAATGAAGAGGTCTGTGGGGTTATATAATGAAGAGGTCTTGGGGGGTTATATAATGAAGAGGTCTGGGGGTTATATAATGAAGAGGTCTGGGGGTTATAATGAAGAGGTCTGGGGGTTATATAATGAAGAGGCCTGTGGGGTTATATAATGAAGAGGTCTACCCCTCGTTAACACCCCCTCTCTTAACAGAGGGGTAGTGTGCTAATATAGCACTGTGCCATGCCAGGGGATGGTCTGGTTAATATAGCACTGTGCCATTCCAGGGGATGGTCTGGTTAATATAGCACTGTGCCAGGGGATGGTCTGGTTAATATAGCACTGTGCCATGCCAGGGAATGGTTTGGTTAATATAGCACTGTGCCATGCCAGGGGATGGTCTGGTTAATATAGCACTGTGCCATGCCAGGAGATGGTCTGGTTAATATAGCACTGTGCCATGCCAGGGGATGGTCTGGTTAATAAAGCACTGTGCCATGCCAGTGGATGGTCTGGTTAATATAGCACTGTGCCAGGGGATGGCCTGGTTAATATAGCACTGTGCCATGCCAGTGGATGGTCTGGTTAATATAGCACTGTGCCATGCCAGGGAATGGTTTGTTTAATATAGCACTGTGCCATGCCAGGGGATGGTCTGGTTAATAAAGCACTGTGCCAGGGGATGGTCTGGTTAATATAGCACTGTGCCATGCCAGGGGATGGTCTGGTTAATATAGCACTGTGCCATGCCAGGGAATGGTTTGGTTAATATAGCACTGTGCCATGCCAGGGGATGGTCTGGTTAATATAGCACTGTGCCATGCCAGGGGATGGTCTGGTTAATATAGCACTGTGCCATGCCAGGGAAAGGTTTGGTTAATATAGCACTGTGCCATGCCAGGGGATGGTCTGGTTAATATAGCACTGTGCCATGCCAGGGAATGGTTTGTTTAATATAGCACTGTGCCATGCCAGGGGATGGTCTGGTTAATATAGCACTGTACCAGGGGATGGTCTGGTTAATATAGCACTGTGCCATGCCAGGGGATGGTCTGGTTAATATAGCACCATGCCAGGGAATGGTTTGGTTAATATAGCACTGTGCTATAATATCTCTCTCTCTCTCTCTCTGTCTCTCTCTGTCTCTCTGTCTCTCTCTCTCTCTCTGTCTCTCTCTCTGTCTCTCTCTCTCTCTCTGCTTCCTCTCTCTCTCTCTCTCTCTCTCTCTCTCTCTCCTCTCTCTGTCTCTCTCTCGCTCTCCTCTCTCTCTCTCTCTCTCT